>NC_060887.1:13907962-14122962 GCF_014805685.1 Silurus meridionalis
CACTTTCTCTAAATTCACAAACACACAATTCAACTCCTTCTGACCTTCTCTATACTTCTCCATCAACATTCTCAAAGAAAATAATGCATCTGTGGTGCTCTTCCTTGACATAAAACCATACCATTGCTCACAGATGTTCACCTCTTCTCTCAGCCAGGCTTCCACTACTATTTCCCATAACTTCATGGTGTGACTAATCAACATTATTTCCCTGTAGTTACTGCAGGTCTGCACATCTCCCTTATTCTTAAAGATCAGCACCAGCAAACTCCTTCTCCATTCCTCAGGCATACTCTCACCATACCATATGCTTTCGCCACATCCCTCTTTACCTGCTGCCGCATCTCCTTGTACTTCTGTCTACTTTTCTCATCACTCTGTCGATCCCAAATTTGTTTCACCAACCTCTTTCTCCTTATGATTTCCTGCACTGCCTAATTCCACCACCATGTCTCTTTGTCTTCCTTTCTATTTCCAGATGTCACACCTTCTCCTTTTTCTGCTGTCTCCGTAGAAATCTTCCTCCTTGACTTTCTCCTCCTTCGGCCAACAGTAGCCCAATTTCCACCGGTACCCTGTTGGCTTACAGTACTTGTGACGGTCATTGGTAACTCGGGCCTCAACCGATCTTGTACGAAATTCTGATTCGTGATCTGCATATTTGATTTGGCACATGTTTTAGGCTGGATGGCCTACACAACGTCCTCCTATTTATCCTGTGCTTGGGAACGACACTAAGAGTGCACCTAATGGCTAGGTTTTTTATTATAGCAGTTATTTGTACAAATTGTTTTGAGAATGCACTTACTGGTTTGCAAATATTAAGATTCGAGAAATGCTTCAAAGCAACTAAGAGACTGTAAGAGAAACACTTGAAACAGGAAGTATTTCAGTTACAATGTGATTAGCCACAGTGACACTGCATTAACTCTAGTTTCTTTTTCTTTTTTTTTAATACCTCTGGCAGTGTTGTGTATGTTTTCAAGTTTAATAATAGTTCAAAAAAATGTGCTCAAAGTGCGAGGTAGACTCTAATCAAACTTGCAGTCTGCCAGTTACTATGTTTTTGAGGGAACTCAGATTGTAACTATTTTCTGCACATAAAAAAGATTGCATCAACTGAAAGCCTGTACTGATCCATTTTGGTTTGGCTATGTGTACCGTTACACTCCTAATATATATTATTTTAGTTATCGAGTAATCGGTTAAGAAGTACTTTTTTTTACATTATTTTTTATTAAACTGCAATAATAAATATACAAGAGAAAATAAGATGTTTTCTAAAAAGGAAACAAATTACTTGGTAAAATTTTAAGAGACCCATTTTATTGCTGAAATTGCATACAAGAATATCTGTGAAAACTAAACCCATATAGTGCATTTAATTGCCATATTAAATCAACGTGCAAATACAAATATATAAATAAAAAATAAAAAAATATATATATATCAAAATAAATCAGAGTACTTAAAATAAATAAATAAAAATACACTGTACTGTGTTTTCTATATGTTTTAGTTTGAATTGATCCCAAACTTTCTGTCGTTTTTTTTGGCATGAATCATATAGAACCCCGTTTCCGCCACATCTAAATGTTTATTTATTTTTAACAATTCTGACTCTTTTTCTCGCAAACATCCAACATTTCCGGTGCGTCTACCGGTAACCATATTGTCGGGGATGAAGTTTGAAGCTGTTGGTGTACGAACGAGGCTCTTCTGCTTTAAGTGTTTTGTTTCGTCTCCTCCAGAGCTGATTGTTAGACAGAGTTCTCTCCAGAGATCAGATGCTTAGTTTGATACCATGTGATCCTAATGATTGTAGCACATTTCATTTTCAGTGTGTAAAGCTTTCTGGCACTACAGAGGGGGTGACGCTACCATATTGACAAGAAAAGGAAAGTCAGAATTGCAAGGAAAAAAGTCTAAATCTGGCAAACTTTTTTTTGAATGTGGCGGAAACTGGCTTACGTATGAACCGCTTCTCCATTTTTTTTTTCATTCTGCAGCGTCTTCTGTGTTTATGTGTCCAGAGCGCTCCAGGGTTTAGCGGGTGGTGCGTCAGTAATAATTGTCCACGATGATGCACTTTGCTTCATGTGGACTAAACAAATTAATAATAAACAATGAAAATAATTTCCCCTTAAACAATTTTTTTGTATTCGGACTACTCGAGGAATCGTTTCAGCCCCCATATATACATCTATTTGTTATATTAATATATCTATTAATATATATTATATATACACACACAAACTAGAACCCTAGTTCTAAAATAAAAAAAAGAAGAGAAAAAGGAGATCATGATGACCATGACTTTCATCCTGATAATGTCCTTGTTCTTATTTAGACAATAAATAGCAAAAATGTGTTAGTGGATTAACTCTTAACTGATTCATTTCTGTAAGTCTCAGTGACTGAATAAAAGTATTTCATGCACATTTTCCTACATTTTACCTTTTTTTTGTACCTAGTACAGCTAGATTTTTATGCGTCCTGTGGTCTATCAAAGCCTAGATGCGTAAGATGGACAATTATAACTATATAGTTTGCCCCAAATACATTTTTTCACACAAAAGTTCACAAAAATGTTCTCAAACTTTAGTAATAGTGGTATATCTTACTGTTCCTGCTATTGGTTTTCTTACTTTTTTACTTCTACAGGCAAAGTCTGACTGTTGACGGTGAGAACTATCCCATCATTCTCAACACACATTTCAGCCAGAAAGTGGTGGGGGACGAAAAGCAGGACAACAGTGTGAAGCTTCTGTGCCTCAAGGAGAAGGCCAAACCATATCCTTTAACCAGGTGCCTATGGAAAAGTGAAGAGAATTCTACTCAGGCATCCGCCTCTAATAAACAGGTGCGCTATTTGTCTTTTTGTAGCTATGTGAATATATCTAACAGGCGTGTCCTCTCACGTTTGTTAAAAGTTCATTGCTGCCTCTATTGAATTCATAATGAGATTTATTTTGAATCTGGATTTGGAAGGCAAGGATTTAGCCCTTTAAGATGATTTAATACTAAGGTAAAAAGCTACACCATAATACCTCCTTGTCCGAGTCCCTTATCTTGCTGCTATTTTCTTTTTTTTTCTCCTCTGGTAATGAGTGCACATTATTCAATCACAAATCCACATGGTACTGTTTGGTTGTAGGTATGCAGATATACCTCTGGTAGGCATCTGAGTGCCCCACTTCATCTTAAGGGGCAGATTCTAGACTGCACCCCGCCACCAGACAACATTTTTAAAGGCTCAGGGTTGGTAATAGTATTGCAGCCAAAATATTTCAAATTGAAATATCAAATTTATATCAGATTTGTGTTTACTGAAGACAATCACCAAAACGTTTTTGGGACTCTTGTTGATCAGACTTCAACCAAGTTCTTGTTCTGTTGCTTGTTCCTTCTTGCTTAAAAGAAAAAAAAAAAAAAAGGTGGGTCCCACAGTTGAAAACATGGAAATATATTAAACCGATTTATTGTTCCAACTTGACATGGCTCGATTCTAGATAGGTCTCAAACAACATTTATTTATTTATTTATCTATTTATCTATTTATCTATTTATTTTTGTTCTACAGGTTACATGTGTAGTTCAAGCAATTCAATCACACAACTGGTTCACATTGATGGGTCTGCACTTTCGTTCCAAAAATCCTGCTCTTTGGGATTCCTTAGCACCGCTGGTATCATGGTGTATGCAAGCAGCGCTACCTCAACTGGACCATGAGGATATTAGCATAAAAGAAAAGCAGGCCTTGCACAGTGCATCCTCCCTCCTAAAGAAAAATTGGTGTATAGTGAAATCAAGGAGAAGTTTTCCCAAAGCCTGACACTATTTATTGCCATGACTCTAGACTCACTGAACCTCTCCATTTTATCAGTGAATAAAAGACTTAATTCTGCTTGCCAGTCAGTTGCAGCCAGGCTGCCATGTGTGGTTTTGACATCTGCTGTACTTTAGGACTGATGGTAGCAGCTTCAGACTTGTAGGGACTATGGATTTATCAGAAGAAGGATATCGGCTTGTAGCTGGACATCAAATCGCACATGTGGAAACCTCAGTGAAAGTAGTCTGAGCATAGTCTAGTCATAGCGTAGTCCTACTGGAGATGCAGAACATTTCGAACAAAAGGTAGCCTGTTTTAAAAGTTGTGCCCCTGAGAGAAATATTCACTATAGATATAGTTCCTTACAGCCTCTGAGTAACTTTGCACTTTTAGACAAGCTTTCAATACCAGACCCATCTAGTGAGTGACAGTTCTATGGGCAGGAATGCCTTGTTGACAAGAGAGATCAAAAGAAGAATAGCTAGAAAAGCATCTCAGAATGCACAGCACACCAACCCTTAAAGCATTTGGCCTACAAAAGCCCATAATAACCATAGTCAACATAGGCTCATAACGAGATCAAATGGCAATGAGGCTGCATGACGGTGGTATTAATTGCATAATAAGTTTCTGCATGACTTTGTTGGACCCTCCAAGCATTTATTCCCTAAGTGTTGTCCAAGGATTATAGAACCTTTTTTGGATTCATACTTAATCCTTGATTAGCAGCTCAGCGATGAACTCAACGAATTCCAATAAATCTTACATGACCCTTTTACTGTTTTTAATGTTTGTACAGTATACACAGACCCATGGGGATGCAGGAAGTGCGTTTGAGTCTCTGATGGAGGCTTTGGAGGCTTGTGGGACATCAGCGACTGTATGTGGGCCTGTGGAAGTGGTGGTCCAGAGGATCTATTTCTACTCTGTCACACAGATGCTACACACAAGCTTACCCAGACATCCGACTCTTAGCAAATGCCGCTCTGGAAGAGCGCAGCAGCAACACGTTGGCAGGTATGGTACTTTTTAAGTCACTGCAATAAAACATGTAAAGAAAAAAATTGTGACTGAACCCTCCATATCTAGAACACTTCTCGGCTTACTTTTAGGTAACGATATATACAGGAGTAAATATTGTTCTGTCCATGTAAATAGTTTTAAAAAAAATAATAATAATCTGATATTGTAACATTAATATACTGTGAAATCACTTTGGTTTACTTTTTTTTTTAATTGTTTCTTTTGATGGCTCCCAACTGGAGACACTTTTTAGTCATTTGAACTACATGAGCTAATATTCTGAAGATTTCCAACGATGCATCCACCATTTTGTCACTGCAGGAAGTGTTTAAAAAGATGGTGTGGATTTAAACACCGGTGGAGTGGAAGCGTATTGGAATACTAAAATGTGCTTTATTGAAACTTTTGTCTTTTTTTTACAGAATGGCATAGAACAATATTGTCGTAGCGTAAGATGCACTATCGCCAGAGGACTGTTCTTTTGGAAGTGCAAAAGCACTTTCCTCATGAAACACACCCAATATTTGATGAGTGTGTTGGGTGTATCCTTTATCAGATATCCTTGGAGAATTGGAAAAAATAAAATCTTGACTGCTTAGGGTTATTTGTTTTATACAGTGCTCTATGTCATGTTCTTGGCTTTAGTATTTGATTGTCTCTCATAATTTCTTGTTGACCAAATACTTACCAAAAGCAGTGATTCAGTAAAACTAGGATCTAGTTGGCCGTTTTTCCAGAGAAAAACAGCAGGTTGTATACAAGGGCTGGTCCGGTTCTAAAAATAGTGCTTTAGGAGGATTATTACTTAGCTGTAAAATGCTTGTGATTGTAATTGAGAGGTCACTAATTTCCTGGCAGAACCGCCTGTAGGGAGACTGTTGTGTAATCACCATACAGCCGTTATTTGCGGTGAGCTTGATTTAAAAATAGTAACAACACGAGAAAAAAAAGCGCAAAAATATCATTAGGATATTTTGTTCAAAATAAATAGCTGTATTTGTTGCACGATAAACCGTTGCAACCGATAAATGATATTCATTAAATGGATTTCGTATTTTTCCAAGCGCTACAAGCATATCTGGACTGCAGACCGAGGTTTGTGGATCCTTCATATTCAAACCCTAACGGTGTATAGTTATGATATTGCAGCGGTGAATGCAGTATGCTGTTTTGGTGATTCACAGGTAATTACTCAGCCTGTGGTGGTGCCAAGGCTCCAGGCGTTTTCAGATGATCTTACAAATGCTTAGGTTGCAAATAGTTTAAAAATAGGTGGCAAATATAAATCATTATGCATCAAAGAAGGTAAAGTGTACAGCGATTACTTTTTTACCTTTAACTTTATATCCGAGAATTATATCATCAACCTTGGGATTGCGAACCAATAGAAAACAGATCGTTGGATTCCTCTGCCAATAAAAAATGGAGAAGCAGCTGTTGCTGATTCGTGCAACTTCACGTTCAAATTGGACGAGTTTCGACTCACGATAATGCCAAAAGAGCAAAAATTGACTGTGTTTGCCGGATGGGACACTTTTTTTTTCTACTCCATCATTAAGAGAGACACAAGCCAGTGGTGGGTGCCTATGAGATCATGTATTTGGAAGAAAACAAATAGCACTTTCCTCTGAGTGGGTTACTCTGCCTTTTAGCACAAAATGAGCAGCAGCTTGAAAATATGTCTCAGAAGAAGCACATATTAGCATTTAACCCTCTTTAAGTCAAGTCGAGAGGCTTTTACTGTAATTTCTACTATACACAGTGGTCCACAGCACACAGTAAAAACGAGACAACGTTCCTCCAAAACCCTGGTGCTACACTACACAACAAAGAGCTACATAAAGTGCCATCGAGTGCCATACAGACAGACAACACAAGACAGTGTAGGACAGATACACATAACACAGGTTAGCGCCGACCAGTAAACCTACTGTATACTCTGAATATACAGTACTGTGCAATTAGTATATGTAAACAAACACAATGCAGTGCAAAAACAGCAGTGGCAGCAGTCGAGAGGTGCAAAAACAAAACAGCATATAAATGGTGTAATATGGTTAAGTATAAATAATAATAAAGAAATGGTGGTGGAATGGATTGAGATGAGTAATGAGTGTGTGTTGAGTTCAGGTTGTACAGTTCAATGACACACATTTGGGTAAATGTGTGTGTGAGTCTTAGTTTAATTTTTTAGCTGGATGGGGGACGGGAACTGGCAGGTGGCCAGTTACTGATCAATAAATACAGATCAGCAATTACCTATTAATAAATAACGTCATGTGATGCTGGACTTCGGCCTCAATTTTTTTTTTTCTTGTTCTCCACGTATCTGAAATAAAAAAAAAAAATGTCCATCGAGATTTGCTTACTGTAAGATTCTTTTTTTTTTTTTTGTCTGCCAACTAGCAATGGGGTCAAAGTTTGAGAGAAACAGTCCAGTTGACCTGCTGAGCAACAGCAGTGGGTCGAGATTGTTGACCGAACAGGCTGGGATGCACGTGCGGATGTGATGGAAAAAAGCACATGGCTAGACAAACCAAATGCAGAAAGAAAGAACCCTAGAAAGAGTAACAGTTGGAGCGAGTCATTTGACTGCCTCCAGTAACTCAATCCTGGTCAGATGCTCTAGCAGGTTGTAAACACATAACTTTGGTGCACATCACATCGTGTTTTGTGTACATCTCATGATAGAACACCATATGGAACAGCGAGCGAGCCCGGACATGACCTCTCGATGGTAGTGATGATAATGTTTATATTTAAGTAGGAACGAGCACACAGATAAACAAGCTCATCGGCTGAGACATACCCTGGCTCCAGATTGGGCAGCCTGGCACACGTCAGAACTGGATTTCTGCTCTTTTGTCACTTCCTTTTTGTTTATTCCATGTAAAAAAAAAAAGTAAAACCCCTCCCACGTTTGGACTGCACAAATTAGTGTTTGTTATCGAGTGAAACGATCATCTGGATAGTATAGCAGGTCACCAGCGTTCCAAGTTTCGGTTGCATTCTGGAAATTTCCAACCGTTTCAGTTAACTGTTTTTAACTTTCTTGTGCTGTCTGGCGGTATCTTCATCAACATACACACTCTAAACACAAAGGAAGACTCCTTCGAGATGTTTGGTAACATAGATTTAGGGTCTAATAAGTTTAGCATATTTTTCGTAGAAGCAGCACTTCCAATGCTTCAAGCTTTAGGAAGCCCACCTTGATTTTAGTGAGTTTTCACGCGCTCACTTTTTTTTTTTTATGCTTCACTGAATCCCACTTCCTGGGAATAATCAGGATTTGTTTTCACTCCAAGACAATATTTAGTTCCAGTAAAAGGTCTGTGGAGCATAAACAAGCAGAAGACGCTCTCGGTTCGAATAGAGGAGAGGAGTGGAGAGGAGGGGATGTTTTCAAAAAAGAAGTTAGAACAAAATGTGCTTGAGGTGTCTGATTACAAACCTGTTTATCACAAACCACGTCCTCATTGGTAAAATCTGTGGCGGAAGGAATCCCGCCTACTTTGTTCCAGCCAATCTGTGTGCTTTGGAGCATTCTTATGGGGAGGGCTAGTCTCGGTGGGGTTGTGTGTGTGCACGCGTGTGTGTGTGTATGTGTCGAACAAGCTCAATGGTGTGCAGTTCCAGTAAGTGCCCCCACATTGCTGTGAATTCTTGTGATTACTCACAATAGCAAATTCCTGAAGGTGGCCAATGGCAGCATTCACATTGAATGGCACAGTCGTTGACCGCTTTATCCACCAGAGTAGGTAGTAGATGTTTGTCAACCTGGTCTGAGCATGTGGTTTTGCTCCGTCACCTTCTAAGTTCTCGAGTTACACACGCACAAGCCCAAACAAGTCTCACAACACTCGAACCATTTAACTCCATCGCTCACTTCAGCTACGATCAGTTACTCAGATTCTCTGTCCCATTCACTTCCCTGGATCGCAGAACTCTTACATTGTTACATCTCTGTTATAAACGTTACAGCAGAGCTCGTTTCCAGTCTGGTCACAGCATGCCATGATTGTGTTTGTGATCCAGAAATGAAACCTATATAAACATGTATCAAATGTCATAATCAGGCCTCTTTCATACTCCCACACAGTTTCCCCTCCTTAACACAATGTTTTTATGAACTCGTTCGAATCTCAGTTTTACCATCCAGAACAGCGTCCTAAGGTGAAGCAGCTCTTTTTTTTTCTGTTTATAGAACACGTCACTCGTTCGCTCTACTTCTGCACGTATGCTTTCGCCAGCGTAAACACTTTAATATTAACCAGCGTGAAAAGGATGATGTTTGCTCAGGAGTCATGTACGTATTTTTTTTTTTTTCAACGAAATGATTTCAGTTCATTGCATAAGTATGAACTTTTTTTTGTTTATTTTGGTGGATCTGGATTCAATTAGGATGCTGTGAGGCGACTTAAAATTGCTTGTATGTTCAGCTTTAGCACAAAATACTCTGTTCTGGCACCTAAGAACATATTATTCTGACACTGAAGTATGGTGCTGTTCACATTATATTGTGATTTTTATCAGCAGGGACTGGAAAACTGGTCAAGGTTGAGGGCAAAATGGATGAAGCCCCATTCAGGGCAACACTGAAGGGAATTCTGTTTGTGTCTGCAAGGAAACTTAGAGGAGATTCATCTCCCAACAGGACAGCAAACCCGAACATACACGTTCTGATCGGGCACTCTCTTACTTTCTGCCTTTTCTCTTCTCAGGTGTTGTTTGCTGGTGCAGGATGTGTACGGTATGTTCAGTGAAGTGGAGATGCAGTGCGCGTCTTCAGAAGAGGAGCAAAACGACTTCACGAAGCAGATGCTGGGAAAAACGTGTCTGCTGCAGGGTCTGAAGGTGATCCGGCGCCTCACTCGTGAGAGGTGACCACCACAATGCCATACAGGATTATTTTTTATAGAAAAAAATGTTGTTTGAGGAAAAAAAAAATACTGCTTAAAGGTAGCAAATCAGCTTACACTATACAGCTATAAGTATGTGGACACCTGTGCGTTCCACTTGTGTGCTTCTTTCTCAAGCCGTTGCCACAAATTTGGAAATGCAGACGTGTCCTGAATGTCGTTGTACACTGTAGAATTGCAATTTTCCCTTCACTGGAATTGAGAGACCCAAACCTGTTCCAGCATGACAGTGCCCCGCTGCACAAAGTGAGCCCCCTGAAGATATGCGTTAAGTTTGGCGTAGAAGAACTTCAGCGTCCTGAGCAGAAACCCTCTAAACATCGTTGGGGATTAAATGTAATAGTGACAGCACTCCAGCACCTTCTCACCCATTACTAGTGCCTGATCTCACCAATGCCTTAAAATCTACTCCAGCTTTCTATAATATAGAATCCATAAATCCAACTTTCTATAATATAGGACACTTTTTAACTGCACTTTGTCACTTTGTCACATCACCTTGTCATATATTTTCTTTGAGCAGCTTACTGCAAAGTTTGTTTATTTCTCACAAAGCCCAAATCCAAAATATCACCATGCCTCCCAGATTATTACTAAAAAAACATTTAAAACCCCTTTTAGGTAAATTGGTTAGCCCCCTTTAAAGAGGTCTCCTTTGTCCTTATCCTCATCTCAGCACTTCAAGTGCTGCATCAGGCTGGACTGGAAGAAGCAGTCGAGCAGGTCAAGTACGAGCTAGCTTTGGCTGTGGAACTGGTTCTGAACAATACGTCCATGCTGGAACAGACACACACACACACACACACACACACACACACACACACACACACACACACACAGTCTTAGGGACTCCAAGTCCCACAGCTGCACACGGTAAACTGTTGTCATGTATCAGAGCAACTCAGGCTCTGCGTTTCTACCGAACACTGCCTCATAATTCGTGTTTTATTAGAGTTGTCGTGTTAGCCCCTGTACTTTTTATCTCACAAGTAATCTAAGACCCCTACTTGTGTTTTGCCTTTATTAGTTACACATGTTTGCATTTTTTCCCCACTTTCCATTTGTCTTAGAATATGAAAGCAAGCTTAAATCAAAAGGACAACGAGGTAAAAGAGAACAATCTTTAAAAAATGTATTGTAATAAGTCGAACGAGAAGAAAGTCTAGGGTTTGGGTTTGTTTCAGGAAGCGAAATAGTAAGGACGCGGGCCTCTTCTTGCAGGTTTAACGGATCCCACACTTGCCTCTTGTTTTCACCAGTGCGCGTTGGCTGGGTTTCAAACTAAATGAGGCTAAGAAAAAAACAACACGCTAACACGTTCACACCTCTGATTTGTCTCGACTGCCTTTTTAAGGCGCACTCGTTTCAGATTTGTTTATTGTTCGGCAGCTTGGAGGGGTTTACAAAGACTTCAGAAAATTCAGTTTCAGAATCAAACACAATTTTATGAAGTTGCCATGCTGCTTTTCATTTGTTAATTATTTGCATGAATCTTCTCTAAAGGGTGATCTCCTCTCTCTCTCTCTCTCTCTCTCTCTCTCTCTCTCTCTCTCTCTCTCTCGCTTTTTAACCTCTCTCTTCAGATGTTCTCAGCTCTTCAGTTTGATTGACAGTTTATGGCCTCCTGCGGTTCCTCTGCAGGTTCCTGGAGAAGGTTCATGCTGTCAGACTGTAGGTGTAGTGTCATACCATTATCTTACATTGTACAAATGTCTTGAACAATTATACCTCAGACTTCTCAATTCTGATTGGTCAGAAAGTATAGTAGTGTGTATGCTACATTTGCTTAACCGTTATGGAAGGAGTCTCCAGTGTCAGAGGTTAAACTTGGGTATGATTTGTTTTAGCGTTGCAGTGCCTCATAAACTTCGTCGTGTGATGTAGCCTGGCGCGAAACAGCCAGAAATTTCTGACCAATCAGAATCGAGAATTTATTAGACACCTTGATGCTGTCTTTCTGCATAAATACAAAATGTGAATTTTTTAAATTTTTTTATAACTTCATGCAAGATGATTAATCTCATAAATTGTGACGTTCATGTAGGTTAAAGTCGCAGCACCGAGATTCTGTTACAGACTTGCGGGACAGCGAGACTCCGTGTCCCCTAAATGTAGCTCGCCGTTGTATCGCCCTCCTTTAATACAGACCCTCAGAGAGATCTTGCAGGTTTCTTATATATCACTTTAAATTCACTTTGTACGCATTTGTTTATTAGTTCAGACATATAGATTTATTCATATGTATTTAATCCTTTTTTTCATCTTTCAGGATGAGCATGTGAATCAGCGGTGCAGCTTCAAGTGTACTTTGATTTATACGAGAAAACAGGTCAATTCCTGCTATCCTTACTTTATTTTGTGTTTTATTTTATTTATATATTTTGACCATGTGTCCTAGGTTGCCTGAACAGAGGAATGTGTGCTTAAATAAAAAAAAATTAATAAAAAGAGAAAGTCAGCATATTTCTCTTCTCAATTACTTGAGGTAAAACTGACAAGTGCTTAGTGTTTCATCGGTCAGTTTGTAATGCCTGTGTAATCTCTAAAGATCTATTGGAGCGTTGTACCTTTCCAAGATGCATTTGTGTGTAACAAGCAAGTACTGTGGAGTTGTTTTTAAAAAAAAAGAGAGAGATATATTATTTAGCTATTTGCGGCGGAGTAGACCAAACAAATGAACGTTGCCATGTAACAGTCATTATTATTATTAGGGGGCCAAGCACCAGTTGTTCAAGTTAATAAAAACAAATGAAATGATGTAATAAATATGTAAAATGTAATGAACATGATTTGATGAATACCACTACACTGTTTTACTTTTCAAAATCAGGTTTCGAAGGAAAAAAAAAATTATCTTTGGTTTGTTTTTCTGTCTTCTCCCTACTTTTACTGTTTCCTGTCAAGCCATTTTTCATTTGAGATAACAAAATTGCAGGGCACTGAAAGATATAAGCTTTTTTTTTTTTTTTTTGAAAGATAAGGTGTTTTTTTTGCTCTCTGCTCACTATAAGGTTGTTGTAGTGTTATATCAGCAAGACACACAGACTGTATACTGGCACAGCTGTTGTTAAATATCTGCTAACCACGCCTATTATAACAGTATAGAAACACGAGACGATTACCTGGAGAACAATATCTTAAACTGTCTCTGCTACCCAGTGCTGAGTGTTGTTCAAGTGTTCATTTGAACTACAGTGTGTCATGGATTATCGTCCTGTCAGTGGTGTGTTATATAACTGTGTGTACCTGTTTTGTGTTAATGCTTTGATTTGATATTTTCCGAGTATCTTCCAATTCCGTTTTTCTTTCGGTTCTAACCTTTGCACCTTCTGCAGGGTAAAGAAGAGAAGGACCTCTTGCTGTTTGTGACGGACGCCAGCCTGCAGGATGAGCAGAGGTCAGAAGGCGTTAGACGGACTCTACCCGTATATGTGAACTCCACGTCCCTACTCCAGCCATCAGTCCTTCAAGCCATCGCCGCACCGTCACCCCAGTTCAGGCCGAGATTCATTTTTACAGACGCTGTAATAGAGCAGGGTGAGCCGTGTATTAATACTGGAACATAAATAACAAACAGGGTGATGTGATGAAGCGGAGTTCGATTAGTTCTCGATAACTTTTGTCTTTTGTCGCTACAGCATTTTTTTATTTATTTGTAATGAATCAGCAGTCGATGACAAAACCGTTAATAATGTGATCTGTTTTTAAGGTAAGATAATCATCACAGGGGAGTCTGTGGTTCAACTAGACTTGGACCCATTACAACATCAGGATATACCTTCACCCCAGTCTGTTGTTCTGGATCAGCTGAGCGCCGAGAGCCCGTCCTGCTCACTTTGCACTGTTACAGGTTGGTACATTCTCACAATCTCATATACTCTCATATACAGGTTTCTTTATTGGTATCAGTTCCTGCACATTGACTACTATAGAAATGAAACTTGGATATATTTTAGAGTAATGTAAAAAGAAAAAAAAGACGTAAGCGATCTTCTAAAAAGGCTCAATTCTGGTCGATCTTTGGTTTACTCATGTGTGATGTTTTCCATTTTGCACCGCAGCCTTTTGGTTTTTTAGATCATGCACAGATGCGCTGACCTTCCGTCGAGTATTTTCCAGGGAAACCTTTTATTTTTAATTCATTGGTCTTTAAGTGGTTGCAGCTTGTGCAGGTGCTGAGACCGACCTGTACAGTTCTTCAAACTACGGCAGCAAAAAAAATAGTCCTTTGGATCACGGTGTGGTCACTTACAGTGGACCCCTGAACTCACAGGGGTTACGTTCTTAAACCACCCGCAGCCGCTATGGTACCCCGGTGAATAATAATAATAATAATTTTTTTTTTTTTAAATGATGAAATTTTTTAGATGATCTGCGACTTGCTGTTCGTTAGACTCCTAATGAGAACCCTCAAATTATCTGGATTGACTGTATAATAAATATCATCCATATCATTTGTTGCTGTGGTTTGGGATTATTCCAATGGTTCAAACGGTTTATCTGTTATGGAGGATTGAAAGGGTTGTTTTTCATGGATGAGAAGTAACACCTTGATGACGAGGGGGAAGACCAGACTGATCTGAGCTAAGAGGAAGCCTACAGTATCTCATATAACCACTTAATATAACTATGTTGAGCAGAAAAGCATCTCAGAATGGACATTGTGTCTGGGCTACAACTGCAAAAGTCCAATCACCACCCCTGAACCTACAATCACTCAAATCGCACTTTTGGTTTATTCGTACTTGTTTGCATTTTGCGTGTTAAATGTCTGACATGTATTGACAGGAGTGGTGATGGACATCGATGAGAATTCTGCCTACTCGTGGCCAACCTGCAGTCAGTGTGGAGGCGACTGCTTGGAGGCATCAGAAGATAATCCGTAAGTTACTTTATATTGTACACTGTACATATCGCATTAAAGCATGGATATACCACATACTGTTTTTTTTTTTTTTTGAAAGTGTAATTATTGCCTTTTTTTTTTGCAGGGACGTCTATTCCTGTGTAGCTTGTGGACTCGTGGACAAGCCATGCAAAAAGATGCAGCTGGAAGTGTTTCTCAGCTGTCCTCCTTCCAGTCACTGGACTGTCAAAATTAAGGTAAGATGTAAATGTGAAAGATTTAGTGTGAAAACATGCGTTCAGGTTTTTTATTAGACCCTCTATCTCTGTTTAAAGGAGGAAGGAAATCTCATCTGCCTTTGCAGTGTGTGTTTTTCAGCACCTGATTACTATCGCACATTTTTAGTTGCTTGATGTTTGAGATTGTGCTAAACTGTCTTGTAAAAGTGACATGAAAGTTTTGTGTGTGTGTGTGTGTGTGTGTGTGTGTGTTTACCAGCTACAGCAGAAATCCATCATGTCCCTCCTAAACTCGACAGGACATGCAGAGGTGAGATTCCTGTCAAACGAGTGCCTGTTCTGCTGATAAGTTACACTCAGGGGCCACTTTAATAGGAACACCTGAACATTTCAATTATACACTTTTACACAATAGCAGCCACATGCCAATGGAAATCATGCGGATGAAGTTCAAGACTTTTTTGTTTGTTTGTTTTGTTTTCGTTCATTTATTCTCAAGATTCTGGTGTTGAGTTGCCTTTCTGCTTATCACTTTTGCAACAAAAAAAAAGTGTTTACGAGAACTTCGAATGATTGCATGGACCAGGTTTATAGATGTTCCTAATAAAGTAACTACTGCCTTTGCTACCATGCTCAAGCACCTGTGTGCGATGTTACTATAGAAACGCATCAGACCAAGTGAGTTAAGGTGAATCAATGTGATTTATAATCTGTCAGAGTCATGAACTCAGCCGCACTGTGGTGTAAATAATACTAAGCAACGCAGTGAAGATACACCTAGCATTTACTCTCTTGTCGCGTTTGATTGACAGGGTTACGAGGCGGAGGCAGTGCTTGGCAAGAGCGTCGGCCCTCTGAACGCGTTCATCCATGTGGTCGCCCGCTCTTCAGCACTCTGGATGGCTTTGGAGGAGATCATTCTGTGACCTGGGATCACTAACACATCTGTGTGTCTCAACTCTCACCAGTCTGGTATACCAAAGCGAATATAAAATTTAACAGCCTAATAAATCTGGGTACAAACCGAGCCGAGTGGTTTAATGACCCATGCCATCATATGATGTGATGAGATATAAGATCAGATTAGTCTAAAGGTAAAATGGTTTGTTCTCAGTTTAGCCATGGAAGCCACAGGTTGGGGGACCAGTTGGTCATGATTGCTGCCAAAAGTAAAAGAAGAAACAAGTAGACTGCTGTATGAAAGTAAAAAAAATAGACTGTTGTATTTATGGATTTACATATTTAAATGATATGACTGTCAAATTGGACACGCCCTCCATCCATCCCTCCCTCCCTCCATCAATCCCTCCCTCCCATCCATCCATCCATTCACACTGACCATCTCTGATTTTGATATTAATCTTATTTCATTTTTATTTCTATCAATATTCCAGTTGTCTTTTCTTTCTTTCTTTCGTTCTTTCTTTTTACAGACTTGATATAAAATGTTCAAACTTCAGAATACAAAGTTTGGAATTATAAAACATGTACCATAATATATGACTTTTTTCTGTAATAATTTAGAATACAAAAAGAAATATATATATAATATTCACAAAATATTCCCGAAAGTTTTCAGTTCTGATGATTTGGATGCACGTGTAGCTACAGTCAGAGTATTCGAGTCGTGCATTAATGTGAGGTATGTTTTTCGAAAAAAAAACAAAAAAACAATAATAATAACAATAATAGAAAAATAATATGCGCATGACGATGCTGCTGCTGGGTGGTAGTGGTGATCACCGGATGCCGGGGGTCTCGCGGTGTTTAAAGATGTGTCTGAGGCTCGTGAGCTCGCGCGTGAGCTGATCTATGGTCTTGTGCAGGCGCTCGTTCTCCGCGCTCAGTTCAAGCAGCTTCTGCTGCATCTCCATGTTGCGCCGCTTCGCCTTGTCCCTGCTCTTGCGCACGGCGATGTTATTCCGCTCGCGGCGCTGCCGGTACTCCGGACTGAACCTGTCCGTCGACTTCTTGCTCTTATCTTTGAGTGTCCTGCGCGGGGGGCTCGAGGGAGACAGCGAGGGCTCCGGCGTGCTCGGGGGCGTCGGCTGTCCCGTGTGGATGCTCACCGACGTCTGCGCGCACGCCTCGATCTGCGAGGGCAGAGATGACGGCGTGTCGCTGTCGCTCCAATCGGTCTCCTGCTTGATCGCGATGCTCGGGTCCTTGGAGGCGCTGAACGCGGAGAGCTGGTGGTAGAACTCTGGCTTCTCCTGCTTCACGGCGCTGTTGAAGAGGTCGGCGAACAGCTCGTCATTGCACAGCTCGAAGTTGGGCGCAGACGACATGGATTCGATGTACGCGCTGAAGTCGATCGCGCTCTCGTCGTCGTACATGGCTGTCGCGTTGCTCAGCTCCACCACGCTCGCGCTACTACTACTGCTGTTATTAGTAGTAGTAGATGTAGCAGTGTTACTCGTGGGGGTGATGATGCCGACGCTCTCCTCGGGACATTTTCCACCCCCTGTCAGCTTACTGTCGTAGAAGTTCGTAGGCTCCATCGCCCAGCTCATGTAGCATGGTGGAGACACGCACTCGGAGTCCAGGCTGCACGGCTCGCACATGAACGCAGCTCTGCTCTTCTTCTTCATGCAACGACTCAGAGACCTGCACTGCGACCTCCTGCTGGGGTCCAGAGACTCGTGCGATCCGCGGTGGATGGGCTGCTGGATGGCTGGGTGGGACACACGCGCCAAGGGGGTTCTCATGCGTTCTAAAAAGCAACCTGTGCATGGGCCAAAGTTTATACACACTCTCAGCTGACGTCAAGGCCTCACCACCCCCTTTGGGAAGCCAGTCGTTGCCGTTGTAAGTCACGTGGATCGATCTGGATTCCCATTCGCAGGCGAGTAGCACGCGCGCACGCCCACCACATTACTACGATTCAACTTCGACCAAGTTATTTGTTACTGTCAGGAAAAGACACACACACACACACACACACACACAGTGGTTATATTGTAATTTTCCATATCACAGTTGAGGTTTGTACCTTTGTTGTGTATGTCCTTTATTCACATAGCTTTAAACAGCCATTTATAAGCTTTAGAGCTTCACCACATACGTTTTCCCAACTGCTTCGGCCTCCTTTCCAGACCTCTAGTATGTCTCCTTTACTTCTTCACTTGTCAGTCAAGTATCTTTGTTTTAAGGTGCATTAATAGACCAGAGTGTGCAGTAAAGCTTCAGATGTACACTTTTTTATGCACCAATTTAGGCCAAAGACGCACACTACAGCTACCATTCCAGGACGCTCGGGATTAAGCTGTGCATGCTGAGGAATCGATTTGTAATGATAGTTTTTTGATGTAAATGTATCCAGGAAGGTGCATGTGGTATCATCAAGAAGACACAGTTTGTACCTTTACACTGCATGATTTACTGGTGTAACACAAACGTTTGACAACACTGTTTTTAATGGTTTTGTGACACATGCATGCGCCTCTTTTTCATATGCAACAAACTAGGTAAACAATTGAAAAAGAATTGGACAGTGGACAATGAATGGAAGTTTTGTGGGGATCAAGAAAAGAAAACTTAAGCAAGATAAAGGACAGGAGTGAAGATGTTAGCAGACTGTCTCACAGTCGAACATGGATGTTTTGGAGTTTAGAGCCTCGTTCCAGGTGAAAGGAATACTGGCTCAGCATGGCTACTATTATATTCTACAACTCCACGCAATTCTATCTGGACTTGGTTAATTGAAACCAACTTTCCCACACGAGAAGACAATGAGCCGAAGCGTATGTTTAAGCGCTGTAAGTGTTATTTAGAGAGCAAACAGTCGGCTGGAGTGTTCTCGATCACGGAATGGCCTCCTCAGTCACCACACCTAAATACGATCACAAACGCTCTGGGATGAACCGGATTGCAAAGCCGGAAAGAAATCTAGAAAACCGAAGAAGCACACCGGTGTCAATCTTTAGAAGAGGCATGGCAAAGTTTTCATTATACAAGAGGATTTTTCATTTAAAAAAAGTTTAAAATGTGTACTTTTTCACATTTAAGGTACAAAAGGTGCACTTCCGCAATCAGATATATTTAAGGTACCAAAGGTGATATAATCTGGGCTTGAAATTCAATGGAAGAAAACTAGTAAACTTAGTTACGTTTGTGAGTCATTTATTGTGTCCTCACGCCGGGAACAAGTGGATTCTGGATGTTCTATTCTCAACATTCTTTATTGCCTCGCCGTCACTAAGGACGCCCCCTGGTGGACATAGATAAACACACAGCCAACTGTTTAATTTTTTTTGAACGATTTGGAGATCGTGCAAATGTACGAATTGCTGTTTTGTATTCCAAAGCACAAGACCAAGCCCATTTCCATTCACCTGGACATAGTTTATTTTTTTATGGCTAATTCTCCTATTAATGTGGTATTTCAGTTTAGACCTATGCTGGGCCAGTGTGTCCACAAATGTAGACTTTTTGCATCGCTAATCATAAACATCATTAACGTTTATGTTTAGTTCTCAGCTTGCTTAGCTTAGGGTGAAAAAACCCTGAAAAAAGTCAAATTGGACCCTGTGCTCTGTCAACATTAAAAGACTTTTCGTTTGTACACAAACGAGTTATATACGAATTGTTCAATCTTCATCCACATACGTTTAATTCCGTTAAAAACATGTGGAGGTCATGCTGATGTGGGTGAATAATCAGTGACCTGGATCTTGATTATTTTCTGACGTTTTTTGTTCCTCAAAAGAAGTTTGAAAATCCTTCCATAATTGTTCAATAGAAGCTGTTATTATAGAAAACGCTAACAAAAGCAGGAACTATTAGAGACCCGATGATGAAACTGCATGAAACATCCAGTTAAATCCAGACACAATAAAAATATTTGTTTATTTATTTATTTATTTGCACCATGCAAAATGTAACAAACCAGTTTAAAAGTGGTAGACAGGCTAATATTACAAGTGTGTACAAGTGTCTAGAATACACACACACACACACACACACACACAGATGCATCTCAATAAATTAGAATATAATTTAAAAGTTTATTTTAGTAATTCAATACAAAAAGTGAAACTCGTATATTGTATAGATTCATCACACACAGGCTGATATACTTCACGTGTTTATTTCTTTTCATTTTGATGATTTTGGCTTACAGCTAACGAAAACCCAAAATTCAGTATCTCAGAAAATTAGAATATTGTCAAAAAGTTTAATATTGGAGACTCGTGGTGTCACACTCTAATCAGCTGATGAAATCCAAACACCTGCAAAAGTTTCCTGAGCCTTTAAATGGTGTCTCAGTCTGGTTCAGGCTCCACAATCATGGTGGAAGACTGCTGACTTGACAGTTGTCCAGAAGACGATGATTGACACCCTGCACATGGAGGGTAAGACACAAAAGGTCATCGCTAAAGAAGCTGCTGTTCACCGAGTGCTGTATCCAAGCACATTAATGGCAAGTTAAATGGAAGGAAAAAATGTTGCAGAAAAAGGTGGAATGAAGCCCATTCAGAATTTGGAGGAGATTCACAAAGAGTGGACTGCAGCTGGAGTCAGTGTTTCAAGAGCCACCACACACAGACGCATCCATGGGCTACAACTGATGCATTCTGTGTGTCAAGCCACTCCTCAACCAGAGACAACGTCAGGTGTCTTACTTGGACAAAGGACAAAAAGGACTGGACTGTTGCTCAGTGGGCCTTTTCAGATAAAAGGAAAGAAAATGTTGCATTGCATTTGGAAATCAAGGTCCCAGAGTCTGGAAGAAGAGAGAAAAGCCACAGAGTTGCTTCCACAAGTTGTTTGAGGTCCAGTGTAAAGTTTGCACAGTCACTGGTGGTTTGGTGAGTCGTGTCATCTGCTGGTGTTGGTCCACTGTGTTTTATCAAGTCCAAGGTCAGCACAGCCGTCTACCAGGACGTTTTGGAGCGCTTCATGCTTCCCTCTGCTGACCAGCTTTATGGAGATGCTGATTTCATTTTCCAGCAGGATTTGGTACCTGCCCACACTGCCAAAGTACTAACACCTGGTTTAAGGACCATGGTATTCATGTGCTTTATTGACCAGCAAACTCACCAGACCTAAACACTATGGAGAATCTCATAGGGTATTGTAAAGAGGAAGATATGAGACACCAGACCCATCAATCAGAGCAACCTGGCCTTCCATAACACGTCAGCAGCGTCACAGACCGACCGATTCATGCAAAGAGTGCCGCGACCGAGTATTGAGTTCTGTACATGTTCATACTTTTCAGTAGTCCAATATTTCTGTGTTAAAAATCTTTCTATATAGTTTTTATTTTTATTGGTCTTGGGTGTAATATTCAAATTTTCTGAGATACTGAGTTTTGGGTTTTCATTAGCTGTAAGCCAAAATCATCAAAATGAAAAGAAAGAAACACTTGAAATATATCAGCCTGTGTGTGATAAATCTATACAATATACGAGTTTCACTTTTTGTATTGAAATACTAAAATAAATCAAGTTTTTAATTATATTCTAATTTATTGAGATGCACGTGTGTGTGTGTGTGTGTGTGTGTGTGTGTATATATGATATAACAGCTGCTGTGCCAAAACTGTGACCTTTATAAACGTCTATTGAATTAAATATTCATTTAGTACACAAACAAATCAAATGACTTCAGACATATGCTTAGAAAAAAACATAATAAACACAGTGGTTTAACTCGAGTTGCACAAAAGCGGAATTTTATGGTGCTTGGAAAGCTGACCTGTATTTCAATATGAATTTGAATCATATGAAATACATCACGTTCAATAAATTAGTCTAAATTTTTATTCTCTGTTTTAAACCTGCTATTGGTAAATTGTGCAATATTTCACTGTATATATGATTATGTTGATTAAGCTGATATGGTAAAAGTAAATAAAAAGAACGGACATATGCAAAGAAAGAGAGAAATGATAGCAGGCGAGTCAGCATGAGATATAAAGTGAGACATATGCTATTAAAAAAAATAGCAGCTTGTGTTAAACCTGATTTTCCCGCCACAATCTGAAGTACAGTACACAAAAACGTCAACAAAATAATGTCTTCACTTCATGGCACCAGTGGTGTTCTGACGAAGCCGCTCTGCATAATCTCTGAGTCGGTTCACAGTATTTTTTTTCTATATAGTCCAAAAAAAACCAGACATGTATATTTACAGAAGTGGTGTTAATGCTCAGTAGATTCAGCTGTTGCCATTGTCGAGTACTTCAGTACTGTGCGATTCCTCGGCCTAGAAGAGAGACACATACACTTATACTGTGTATATATATATATAATGTGTGTCTGTGTGTGTGTGTGCGCACACCATGTAGGCTTTCTCCAGCAGATGTTTTCTCGTCCATCCTCAGTTCTCTCTCCAGACGCTGCTCCAGCTCTTTCTCATAGTGTCCCTCTCCTTCTAGGTCCTCATTTTGCATCCTGTTGGTCCCAAAACAAGAACGTGAAATCATTCTCCTGCTGGAGTGCACACACTTTTACCACAATTGTAATAGAGAAAAAATATTTCTACAAAAAGATCTCAAGCTAAATTACAGGTTTGGTGTTTTTTGTTTTTTTTGTTGTTGTTGATCTTATATTTCAAGACCAGTTCCAAATCCCTTGCTGACCCTGACACCTACAGGTAAGAGTGTGTTATTACATCCCTATAGGCAGGCATAAAACTCTTAACACTGCATACTCTCAGGGTTTAGTGAGGTCCCTGTTACAGAAAGCTATTAAATATATATATATATATATATATATATATATATATATATATATATATATATATATATACGGTGGTGTGTTGAATGTATTTTATGTGTAGTTTGTTCTATTTTGATCTCTGTTCGTGCACCTATCAAGCTAATTTTGGGCAACGATTTGAGTAGTTTTGCAAACCTTGTTAACATGAATGTAAATAAGGTGTGATGACTAGAATAAACATCCTGTTTCGACTAGTGCCGTGGAAATCTCAATTAGTCTTCGGTAAGAGGAAATTATTTATAGTATGTATCATCTTGGGGACTTCTGGTGAGCCTTTTAATTAACTCTGGAGGAGCAGAACAATATGTCCATGAGGTAAAGCTGGATCTGGTTCAGCTCCTCTTATCTGTGTGGAGCCAGGCCAAGTTGAGCTACAAGTCCACGAGGTAGAGGTGTTTGGGGTTTGCTGTATATGTTGTATGGGATAGAGGTTAGCGTTTAGGCTAACAGGAGCAGTTGGATCAAATCCAGCCCTACCTACTGGACTCTTGTTTCCGCAGACTATGTTGAGCATTGTGACATTGTGAGTGTTTTAAGAGCTACTGAGTTACCGTGATGCGAGTCCATCAGATTCTGTGTCAATGTTGCTGTCAGTCTCACTTCCTGCTTCTAGAAATAACATAGCAAGAGAAAGGGTTAGAAATGGCTAAAATGTGGTGTTTAACGAGTTAAAAGTTGAAACAATTTTGTTTTGGAATACAACCAACTCACTTAACATCAATTCTGCCTTATAGGTGGTTATTTTCCTAGAACAGCATGACACAGAATGTCTTATTGCTTACTTAATGGACTGTTTACCCGAGTGAAGCTCTTTCACCAGTGAGGACATGGTGCTGGTGATGGAGTCCGCAGCCACGAGTAGGTCGTTTCTTAAGTTACGTCTCGAACCTAAATCATAAGAAGAGCAAAAGATGCATTAGCTCCAGGAAATAACTTGATTATTGTTGACTGTGCTGCTTATTTTTTTGTAATAAATATCGATTGCATACTCTGAGAAAAAGCTTGTATGACATCTCCACCTAACCCCATGAGCGAGTCTTGTGGCGTCTGACTGGGTGTGGTGTTGCCAGAAGTTGACGGTACAGGTGTTGGGATGGAACTGCTGGCTGTGTGGCTCGGGGAAGAACGAGAAGAGGAGCCTGGGCCCTGATTCTGACACACAATAGTTGAAATGTATTAAAATTAGCACAGGAAAAATAATAATTTTATTGTTTTGTGGTGGATTATTTTCAACCCCGCAGGGATACTGACATGATGGTAACATGTTAAAGCATGTTATTACTGACGAGTCAATTTTATGAAGGATATTCATGCAATTAATGCAAAAGTCAAACATGTGATTGGGTCTTTTTTTATACTCTTTTAAATACAATCCATCATCTTCCAACTTGGGTGAACCCATTCCCTCTTTAGATGCAGATTCAATTTCTATACACTTCTTGGGGTACCAATCTGGGTGCACTCCTCCAACTGATGTTAACAGAAGCTCTTGCTCAGGGTCTGCATGATTTTCTGCACTACATTGCTACCACATGATTAGCTGATTGGATAATTGGATAATTGCATAAATAAGCAGGTGTACATGCTTGCCTCAGTGGGTGTACATTTATTTATTTATATATATATATATATATATATATATATATATATATATATATATATATATATTACACACAGTGAGCAAAATAAGTATTTGAACACCCTGCTATTTTACAAGTTCTCCCACTTAGAAATAAATAATTTAAAAATCATATATTGTGATTTCTGGATTTTTTTATTAGATTATGTCTCTCACAGTGGACATGCACCTACGATGACAATTTCAGACCCCTCCATGATTTCTAAGTGGGAGAACTTGCAAAATAGCAGGGTGTTCAAATACTTATTTTCCTCACTGTATATATATATATAGTATATATATAGTATGTCTGTGGAGGTTTGAAAAAACTCCTTGTATGTTAGTGTGGTTGAAATCAGGGAAAACTGGGCTTTGAACCAGTTTCACACTACCATGTTTCTCAAATGCACACATAGCATAGAGCTCCATTCTGTCTCAAGTATCGAATCACGCCAGCTATCACACATTGCTTGGAATTATGACATATCAGTGTGAACAGTCTGGAACTTTCTCTACTTTATAGCAACCTGAGCATGCATTCAATCCCAGACGAGTTACTCATTCCTGAGGCATTTGTACACATGCAGAGAGCTTCACGTTATTCAAACAAAAATGTCGCTCTTATTTACATTATATAACATACAGTATATTACGACATTAATATCATTATCATCTCCACATTTGCATTCCTCAAACCCTTTTCTATTGTTCTTATGGTCATTATTGAATAATATGGCATAAAACAAATACCAGGCCAGGAGTCGAAACGGTTTAATTATCAAAAGCATTGTGTCTTGTCTACAACATTTCCTGTTTCATTTAATCAAATGATCTCCTACCTTTAACAGTAACATGAGCTGTTCCAGCTGTACCATCAGTTCTCTTCTGCTCTCTTGAAGGGCCGACATCCTGTCTTCTAGTTCTTCCTTTCTCTGCCTAATGGAATTAATAAAACAATGTGGAAGTTACTCTGACTAATCGCTGAAAACTTGGTGTCAGAATCTCCTGGTCTTATGCATCAAATCTAGGGGAGGTTTCAGACAACTATACTCATCTCCTCAAATCATAAACACAAGTAGTTCATGCAGAGCCACATTGTCACAAGTCTTTATTCTATTCGGCTTTTCAGTGGTTTTCGATACAGATACAGAGACGGATTCACAAGACTCGGTTGTCCATCATCGTTAGTAGAATTAATTGCACACCACAGGAATGGTTTTCTTCGCACCAGGTGACAAACAGAATCCATGCAGACTCTTCATTGGTGTCTGACAAATCTCAATGCTTGTTCTTATTCTGTTATCTCTCTATACCATCTCTTTAAATGATGTCATTTCCTCACATAGGCTTTTATACCTCTTTTGACACCCAACTTTTTCCTATCCTCTCCACCTTTCTCAGCATGTCAGGCACTGAAAATAAATCCTAATAAGACTGAGCTTTTGAACAGTCCTGGAGATGTGTACCTATGTCAAGATCTTGTGCTCTCTATTAAATACTCTCAGATTAATTGATGTCACAGTATGCAACCTTAGGGTACTTCTGGACAGACAAATATCCTTCTCTCCTTGTATCGATAACCTGAATTTGTAAGTTGTATATCTTGCAGTATATTTGAATGTTTGTTTTGTCATGAAGTGAGAGACACCTGGGCATTTTGTCTATGGGGAGGGGCATTAATGTTACAAAACTGGACTACAGAGCCTTGTTCCTGGCAAAATTGCCCCTGAATGCGTCTGCAATGAAGTCAGAATGCAGCTGCAGTTTCTTCAACATCACCTAATTTCTATTTCCTTACAAAGAGCGTGATGTGGCGGCTCTTTAGCACTTAAGTTCCCATTATAACCTAATGCTCATATAGTTCAGGAGGTGATTAGATGGACAGAATAAAGGTCTCAAGCACCACCACATCAATCTCTTTAAGCAGAGATGAAACTAGAGTTAAATCCCACTGCACCACTATAGCCATGTAGTCCAATGGCTTTTTAAACCAAAGTGAAAATAAAGGGACAAAATAAATCTTGGATGCCATTCTAGAGTATTTTTACCTAAGTAGGCGAAGCTCAGTGAGAAGTGTAGGGTTTTGCTGGCTTTTGTCACCCAGAGGCTGAGAGGCTTCATCATGCTGCTGCCGTAACCGTTGAATCTCTTGCAAGATTTCTCTGTGAAAAGCAGCGCAGTAAGTGACCTGATTTACCAAAACATACTTCTATATGGATTGCTAATCATTAATATGATTGTGTCTTACTTGTTCTTGGTTTCTAGTTCAGCAATAAGTTGCCTCTGTTGTTTGTTCGTGTCCAGAGAAAGAGACAGGTCAGTCGGCACTCTGGCTTGCTGCAGCACGGGCAAAAATGATTTAATGTCAGTGGTCCCAGTATTTACTGCTAACACTTATAAATGAGAAGCTGTGAAACAAAAACACAGTAATTGGCCATCTTACCGTTGTTGTTCTGTCGGCAGCCAATCGTGAAGCGTAGCGGGCAATGAGGTAGTGCTCATCATCCTGGTTATTAGTCCTGCTTTCCAGTAAACTATCAGTATAAGAAGGAATTGTTTTCGCATATGAAGGTTAGTGGATTAGGATGTAGTGAAGTAGAGATTATTATATACAGCACATTATATTGTTTATGCGAATGGTTAAAAGAAACAAAAGTATGCAATCATTAATAAGGTAGGTTTTTATAAGGGAAAAATGAATGGTTATTGCTTATATTATTAGGGCAAATTATACTGTATCAACCCTCCACAAAACAACCTCAGGCTGTTAGCAAGCGCCAAATCTCACCAATTTCCAAACTGGTCACCATGCCATATTAACTCCATTCTCTAAGATTATAAGAATAATATGGTGCAAGAAGCCATCGCTCTTGTTCCAGCCACATGCTAATCACACTAACCCGGTGCGATTCTTTTGAAGGAGGCTCACATATAAGCCAATGAGAACATGTTCATCAGCGAGTCTGTCCGCAATATCAAGGCTGTACTGAACCCTGGAAACAGCGTTTTATAAAACACATATTAGTCATTGGTATTGGTTTAGTCTCTGACTGTCAATTCTAATAAATTTAGAGGGGGGCTACAGCTAAGCCTGGTCTACAGGGGCATGTTCTACTTTTCTTTTTAAATAAAAAGAGTATAGCAGTAGGACATTTTTGGGATGAAATAAGACACTCTTACCCTTTTCCCTTCAGGAGATCTGGAGTATCCCTAGTCAGGAATTTTCTCTGTTTAATCTCCTCATTTTCGGCTCTGTGAAAGTTAATAAGTAATGCATAATAATAGATACATAAAAGCATAAACTCCAAATACCCAAATTGACACAAAATAAACATGGAAGTAAATGTGTGTTTTTAATTACATTTCTTATAGTCAAAGTTAGCTGGTATTTCCTAGTAAGAGTACAATAAACCAAATATAAGATTAATTTAAAAGAATTTGTTACTTTTTTGCATTATTTTGGCATAATTCAATGCCTGAAAAAGTCTTGTGTAAATGGTATGGTATAAATCATTTTAATGGAAATTTCTAGAAAGAAGCAAAATGATCTGCAAGAACAGTTTAAGAATAAAATGTTATATTTAATTGTGTTAGTATAGGAACCAGTTAGCAGTATAGGAAAATATGTATGTGTGTTCAACACTGCACTTACACTCTGAAAGGCTTGTTGGTCGAGGGCATGGTGTGAGACAATGTGTACTCATTCCCACTGTTTGCTGGCCTTGGAGGCCTGAATCAGAGACACAAGTTAGATAAAATGAAGAAATTACAGGACAAGATGATACAGAATTCAAGTGAGTGATGTATTGAGCTTTAATTTCATATTTCATTTTTTATTTTTTTACACCATCTAAGTGTTGGCAAGGTAAATAATAGTAGATGATGATGATTAGGGAATTTAATAGGCAAACAATGTGGGTCAACTTACCAAGTGTCACTATATTTGGTAGCAAAAGAGAAAAAAAGACAAAAAAAAAAAAAAAGATAATTAATGAAAGAATGACATTTATACGTATTGTATTATAGCAAAATATCAACTATAGCAAATTTAAATTTTGTTTTTAAAGAACAGCCTGTCATTTTTCTTTTTCAATTTACAACCCCAAATCCAAAGTTAGGATGCTGTGAAAAAAATGTAGATAAAAACAAAATGCAATGCTTTACAAATCTCATAAACCCATATTTTATTCACAATAAAACCTGAAAAATATAAAGTAAGTATATAAAAATGGTAAGGAAAAAGAGGGTATTTTGAGTTTGATGGCTGCAACATGTCTAAACAATAAAAATGGTGAAATGGGGCAACAAAACGCTGAGAAAAAAATACGTTACTAATAAGAAATAGCTTGAGGAACATTTTGCAACTAATTAGGTTGATTGGGTATAAAAAGAGATGCAAAATCTCTCAGAAGTAAAGATGGGCAGAGGGTCACTATTCTTAAAAAAAAAAAACTGTCTACAGTTTGCTTTTGCCATTTAATAATGCAGGTTAAAGCTCTATCATGCAAAGTAGGAGCCATATGTGAACATGATCCAGAAACACTGCTGTCTTCTTTGGGCCAAAGCTCAATTCAGGGAGAGACTTGTTTATTTCAGGAAGATGATGTTTAACCGTATACTACCTCCACTGCAACAACATGGCTTCCTAGTAAATGAGTGTTGAACTGGCCTGACTGCAGTCCAGACCATTCAACAATTGAAAACATTTGATGCATCATAAAGCTAAAAATGATAGACAACCCAGAACTTTTGCACAGCTAAAACCCTGTATCAGACACAAATGGGACAACCTTCCACTCCCAAAACCTCACCAACTAAGAGGGGATGCTACACAGGGCTAAACTTGCGCAAATATTTTTGAGATGTTGCAGCTATTGAATTTAAAATGACCTCATTCTAGTCTATATTCTACTGTGAATAACATTTGTGTTTATTATATTAGCAAAATATTGCATTGTTATTCTTTACATTTTACACAGCATTACAATTTTGTGGAATTGGGGTTGTATATTTACAAACAAATTGTAAGGTTACCATGATTACCATTCACTGTTATTGTGTTAGAAAACAATGTAACTGGCTGTTCCAGTAACATAAAAACAATAACATATTCGAACAACCATATTAAAATCAACTTTTATAGTTTGCAGCTACTGTTCAAGAAAATGATTAATCCAATGACCAATAAAAATCCAGAATTCAATACCACTGTGGTCTACATGGCTATCATTAGTGAACATGTATAGGTTATGACACTGCAACAAGTTCTATTTAAAAACATCACATCAGTACCATTTTCACTACTGACTTACACTACGTGAGCAAGGTTAAGAGGTTTCTCAGGAGCATCAGAGAACATGGGATGGAGAGGTTCTCGGTTGGAAGCACAGCTCAGAGACTTGCTAAGAGCATTTGATAGCTTCTTTGCAGGAGATTTCTGGAGGGAATAAAGAAATAATACTATTATACTAACGTACTAATGTTCTGTTGTTTCTTCTTTTTCTATTATTGTCATTGAAGCATTAAAATCTGTGCTTTGTGAAAGAATTGGTGAAACCTGGCATGTCTTACCCATGATGTGTATTCCTTCATCTGGTGCTGGTTGCTATGGGAGCCTGAGGCATGTCCCTTCCAAAAGCACTCCTGACAGAGCTGGTAATTATGGCATTGTTGGCAACGGTAGCGAAATCCCATCATGCTTTGGCTGTGGCAGTAGGAGCACTCAACTGGGTGGAAGACTAGAGGAGAATAAAAAAACAAATGAAGCCACACCTTTTAGCACAACATACGCTCCCATGTTCTGTTTACTAGCACCCCATGGATTTATGGCATCTTGATTATGCTGCAATGAAATTATAATTATAGCTATAATATGAAATAAAGTCCTTTATAACCCTATAATAGTCTGTGTGTACAAATACAATGTGACGAAAGATAAAATGTAAGAAAGCACTCAGAAGATGCTTTTTCAGTCTTCAAGTGCCCAATGTAGTCTTTGATTTCTGATTTCCACTGATAGGAGTAGAAACATTTCTGCTGTTGTAGCCCATCCTCATCGAAGTTGTGTAATCGGAGATGCTTTTCTGCACATTTGTCTTCTTCTTTTTCTTCTTCTTCTTCTTCTTCTTTTGGCTTCTCCCATTAGGGGGTGCCACAGTGGATCATCCGTCTCCATACCCCTCTGTCCTCTACATCTGCCTCTTTCAACCCAACTACCTGCATGTCTTCCCTCACCACATCCATAAACCTACTCCTTGGTCTTCCTCTTTTCCTCCTTCCTGGTGGCTCCATCCTCAGCATTCTCCTACCGATATACCCCATGTCCCTCCTCTGCACATGTCCAAACCTTCTCAATCTCGCCTCCCTCACCTTGTCTCCAAAACGTCCTACATGCGCTGTCCCAATAATAAACTCATTTCTAATCCAGTCAATCCTCATCACTCCCAACGAAAACCTCAACATCTTCAGCTCTGCTACCTCCAGCTCCACCTCCTGTCTTTTACTCAATGCCACTGTCTCTAAACCATACAACATCGCAGGTCTCACCACAGTCCTATAAACTTTCCCTTTCACTCTTACAGATACCCTTCTATCACAAATCACTCCTGTCACTCTTCTCCACCCACTCCACCCTGCCTGCACTCTTTTCTTCACTTCTCTTACACACTCTTCATTACTTTGCACTGTTGACCCCAGGTACCTGAACTCCTCCACCTTCACCACCTCTTCTACCTGCAACTGCACCACTCCACTGCCCTCCCTCTCATTCACACACATTTACTCTGTCTTACTCCTACTGACTTTCATAATCACCAACATTTGTACAGCATGCTTATTTAAGATTCTGCCAACTAAAACCAGTATATTAATTCTGGTTCTCATCAACAAACGCAGTTCTATCTGCAGAACAGCTCCCTTTAGGCCACCAAACACCAAAATCGCATAATTGTATTAGCAGTACCAACATTAACTGAAGTTCTTGCTCAAACTGAATTGGCTAACCAGATAATCGTATAAATGGGGTGTGGTCTCGGTGTTCCCAATAAAGCCAGATAGTAAGTAAACCTGAGAAGATTATAAAAACCTCACCGTTCTCCACATTAGCCAGCCGGTGCATAAGTGGCAACCATACAAGACACTGTGGTGGAGGATCAGACATGAAGGTGTCCAGGAAAATGTTCAGAGAAACCTGTTTCTGTAATAAAGCACATGGATTATAATGTAACCTGGTTAATGAATACATTTGTATTTGCATGCTGATCTTCTAGATTGGTTGGAACTATAGAGTTTGATTCCATAGCTAAAATTAAACATTACAATGTAAACAGTAAAGTTTTCCTTACTTGTGCAAAGCAAATCCTTGCGGTCTGTTCAGTGTAGCTAAAAGATGGTCCCTCGAAAATGGTAACGGGCAGCTTGAGCACCTCCTTTAAGAATTGGTCAAACTGGGAATAAATCATCATGCCTGTGGGATCTGATATCTGAGAAAAAATATCTGAGCAACAATGACAAAGAAAGAATGTAAATACTCAATTTTTCTCCCTTCATCTTTACTAAGAAGATCACTGCAGATCACTGGGAGAATATATTTCATAATATATGTAACAACCCCTGGTGACTAGATCTTTGAAACAGTCAAGTTCCTCTTTATAAGCGAAGCTTACTTTCCGTGGTCTTGTTAAATCATGATAAAAGGACACATTAGGCTCTTCAGCATAAGTTTCATTTATCAACATTACTCAACTCAGCCCAGAGGTAAAATTCAAGGTGGAGCTTACATCTTAATTTGTCCATTATCTTTCCGCCACATAATGTAGCAAGTGCCATCTTCACCACAAATACTGAGATCTTGCCTAGGCCTTCCCTACAAAAGAAGTGAAACATAAAGTGAATCATTAAAATTACTGATACGATCGATGATATAATTAATGAAAGTCGCTGGCCCCTAAGTGATCATAACCATGAAACATTTTGCTACAGTGCTGAGGAGAAATGAGCTCTAAAACCCAGGTGCAAGCTAGGGCTAGCATTACCACCAGAAGAACTTCTACTTCTACACAATCACTTGAGATGTGAAAGTCCAATGCTATCTGGGCCAGGAATAGATGTACAAGTAATGCTTAACATATGTAACTGTGGCTGTTATGTGCAAGTAATGCTTATGTGTTTCTGTCTTAAAAACTGGGAGGGATTAGCCCTGCTAATCCACTTATACCTGACAACCCTGCTTAGGACCAACTGTCATAGCATTGCGTCTATTCACGCAAAAGAGTTCTTACGGGTCGTATGCCGCCAACAAAAAATTGAGCAGAAGTAACACAGACTGATCCACGTTGATCTGGTGTGTCGTAGGCATTCGCTTATTTAGCTGGAAGAAGATAGTGGACAATATTGCTTCAAGTCGAGCCACTGAGAATTCTGTGGTGAGGTCCATGGCGTTAAGGCCATTCTCCCGGAAGGCTTCGATAAGGTTCCAGATGTCCACTGAGTGCACTGCAAGCAGAGAGGGTGGGTAATGTAAGGACAAAAATGGCTTGTGGGATTTTGACTAATTGAATTTTCATTTTTCTTTCGAACACAAACGATATAATTGTATAAAACTGTATAATGCAATCATGCCAAAAAGAAAATCCTAATGGTTATTTTGTCACTTCATTGTTTACAGGGTTAGTGTCTCACCACAGCTTATTTATTGTTAAAGGAGATACTTACAGTTGCACCTTTTCTGAATAAATCTGAGCTTGCATGCAGTTCTATAGGTGGAAAGTCTGATAGAATCCAACTGCAGAGCTCCTGAAATGAGAAAACGACTGATTTTTGATATGGTGATGTTTTCTGTAATAAGATGTTTATATAGTAATTATGGAAGTGTCCAGTTCTTTTTTCCATTCTCTGACATATTCAGTATAAGCTACAGGAGTCAGTGGCTTCTTTGCAGTAGGAGCAGCTGCATTTTCAGAGAGTCTGGTGAGGAAACATTTTTTTAGCTTCTATGAATTAAACTTTATTAAACATTATATGTAACTATGTGTTACTACTTGTGGCAGTAGAGGACCACATTTAATGAAGGGGTTGTAACAAGAAGTCAACTTCATCTTCCTCTATTTAAAACACACAGTGTTTTACAATGTGCAAGAGTGGCGTATTTTTTTTAAATACTAAATGAATGACAACAGTGATCTGATCTTTTTTTTTTTTTTTAGCTCTTCAGACCTGTTGCATCTTGAAGCCCTATTTCTGGATGGGGTTCTCATCAAATAAAAAAAATCTCGCTGCCACTAAGGATGCTCCACATGAACAGCTCCACATGCTCCACATGAGAAGCCTAATAAACCCTTGAGATTACTGTGGAGGGTTATCACTTAGTAACCAGGAAGAAGGCAGTGGGCTGCAATTAATACAAAGAGTTTTGCTACAATAGCTTAGGACTATAATTGCCATTGAGTTTTGCAATTGAGTCTCCAGCAGTGAACTTAAAAAATGATGAAAGTATAATAAATGAATATCATATAATTCAGAGGAAGATGGGCTTTGTTTAGAATCAGGTTTCTATAAAGGTTTCTTTCTCATATCATCTTAGGATTTTTTTTTCATGCGACTGTCACCTTTAGGGAGAAATGTACATGACTGAACTGGCATAAATCTGTATTTCTGTGAATCCGCTCTGTAACAATGTTTATTCTCAAAGTGCTATGTTGTTCTCCTGTGATATTACTGCAACGGGTTGTTTATAGGAACTTAGAGCCATATGTAAAACATGTGTTGTGTGTTTTTGTTTTTTAATCATTAATCGGTGTAAATAACTTACGCATCTCAGCAAACAGTTGTCTTCTGTCGGCCATGGTGCCACTGCTACGCTCAGCTTTCTCAATCATTCTGGCAAAACAAAACAAATGACAATAGAACTGAGATACTTTGTGCTTCTCCGTGATCACGCCTCGTGTTTTACACTTAAAGTCCCATTAGCTGCATGTAATCTTGTTACAGGGAAAGTGTAACAGGTGAGAGTATAAATCTCATATGTATTTTTGTGATAATGTGGTTAAGGCATGCATACTCTTGTAATCCTTAGAAAGTACAGTCTGTCGCTGTAAAGCAGGACAAAGAGAAGTGTGAGCACAATGGTGAAGAGCCATGGCTGACTGCACACAGCTAACCCTGTCATTCTGATCATGTGATCCATCGCTACAGCAACAGGGAATCCAATCATCCATGTCCCAAAAGGAAGGTGAAACCAAAGAGCATGCGATGGGAGAACATCGAGGGGTGCGCTTCGTTTTAATAATTAAGGTTTAATAATGTTTCGTGCTAACGTTTGCGATATTTCTGCTAGGGTTAACATTAGGGTCTGTAGCACATTGAATGCACATTGAACTTACAAATCTGTGCAGTAAAATCCATCTTTCATTATCCTTCATCTCACTACAAGTTAAAGGAAAAAACTGTCATAGCATGACATTATAAACATACACAAAGTGCAAAGTAATTTGATTTTGCTGACTCAAGTGCTATTTTAATCTATAAGCTGCTGAATGTTTGTGTCTTGAGCCGTTTTGCTCAATAAAACCCGTGATTGTAATGTGTAGAACTCTGTCATATATCATTGTAATAATCTTTTATTTCTATTTTATTATATTGGAGAACAAAAAAAGATATGTTTATAATCCTCAATTTCAATACCTGATGTTCAGATCCTCCGAAACAATAATTTTATTAGATTTTTTTTCTTTTTAATGGCAGTGTTCAGTGAAACGGTGTAGGTTACACCCCGCATTAACAAAGATGTCATATTTAAAGGTCCAAGCACCAAATCAACTCAAACCCAAATGTGTGGACTTTGTGAAAAATATTACATTAAAATTTCAAGTGAAGCTTTTGAAATAAATCTGGACTAAGGGGTGGATCCTGGTTACAATATTAAAAAAAAAACACTGCTTTAGATTATCCATGTGGAATCATCTGCGATAGCAGAAGATGAGTCACTCTTCAAGTCAAGCATTAGGATGAATCTAACATCTTGCACTTCAACTTCAACTTCAGCCAGGATACTAAAGATAGCATGAATGTAAAGGATGTAACTGTGTGCCAAAGCCTGAAATAACACAACCATTAAACAACTATAGGAGAAATAAATTAACCTTCTGATCAATTCGATTTGAGAATTTCACAGCATGGAAGTGAAATATTTAAGTATGTTTTCTTTCCATTAGGACAGACAGGTTACTGAACATGACCAAAATCTGACAGAGACACCCTTTTCGAGCCTGTTCCTTTCATAAGCGTGTAATGCATGATTAGGTTTAGAGAATGTCCTGCCCTTGAGCTGGGAAAGCATTAACACCAGCCAACAGTTGATATGAACTGGAATTTTATAGAAAATAATAATAATAGATAAAATGTTGGGCTGAGTATCTAAACCAGGATAAAAAATTTTTACTCTAAATATTTACATGTAACAAAAATAACCATGAATATCACAGGGCCTTTCATGTAAACAAGCACAGATTTAGCATGAAGACATACCCGATGGAGAACACCACGGTCTGTCTCTTTCTTCCTGTCTCTCTCTCTCTTGTATTTACAAAGTTGTGCTGCCTGTAATGTTGTTCCTGCCGTTCCCTCTTGCTTCGTCAATAGGCCCAAGCACCGCAACAAAAGCCGGGCAGTGAAGCGAGAGCAGCCAGCTGAAATTAGAAACTGTCAGGCTCCAGCCTGCGCTGCCTCTATCTTTAACTTCAAATGAGCGAGCCTTACATTCCTGCTCAGCTCAGACGGCTGCCTTAGCTCCAGTTCCACTTGCTGGGCCTTTTTCTGGCGTCTTTTGCCCTCGTACAGCCACTGTGTGTGAATGTAATTAAAAGAAAGACAATACGGAGTAGTAGCTGAGGATAAATCTAATAAACGGCCTACACCGGTACTGATACGCTCCTAATTCATGGTAATGACCCGTATTACGAGAACCTATAACAGTAGCTGTGAAAGTAGTTGCTTCAAGGCAAACCACAGGTTTACATTTATGTGATTATTCCAATACCTTATCGGTCCTTTTTGCGACAGCTTATTTACACGGTCTTGTATTGTGTGCAATTGATGATTGGATAAAGTTTCCTATTAAACGGGTATGGAAGGAGACTCCAGTGTCAGCAAAATGAAACTTTCAGACCTAATGCAGGAAGTGTTTAAACAAATGCTACAGAATAAGTCAGAACAAAAACTGATTTGTTTAGTGGACAATACATGCAAAAATAAACAGATGATGTCATGTTTTAAGAAGTACAAATTTACATATTTAAATTTGATGTGATATAAGAGGAATAAATAGTAATCCTTGTAATATACCACGCCATACACTCATAGCAGCTGATGTCCAATAATATAGTAGTGCTATGTAGCCCTTAGCCTACACTGAAGTCATGATATAAGTTCACATGACATCCAAAGACATGTGAATTAGAGCATAGCTTGATGTCATTAAATGTCACATTACATAAAACAAATTTGGCATAGGTTGACACTGTGATATAAGTTTTTATGTCACTGAATGACATCACAATATAGAACACATTTGCCACAATTTGTTGATCTATATAACAACATGACAGTGCACATTTGGCACACTTAATGCCATGTCATCAAATTTAATGACGACACAGCACTGTCACGAAGCAACATAGAGCAGATATAGATATAGTTTGATGCCCACTTAACTCTGGCATCATGGAATCATGACACCAAACATTATAACCTGACTTGATACATTGATGTCATGTGATCAAATGTCACATGACAGACATCACAGCAAATATCGTTATAATACCAAATATTGCCATAATTGGCAAGAGTGATGTCATCGAATTTAAATTACAACACATAGCACACAACCTGCCATGACTTCCAACATCATAACACAACACAGAACAGACTTGTCACAGTTTGATGCCATAAGCAGTCGTTGCATGACATAAAGCACACTTAGTATAGTATGACATCATGACTTGTCAAATCAAATGTCACCTGATGTCATGTCATGACATATGCCACTTATTACAGCAACATATAGTATTATATGTCTGATCGCCATTGTTTCTTATTTAATCTGGTCTTTTCTGCACTTGTGCCCGACAGCTTTGCCACATTCAAACAAAACCCACACACATCCTACACATCCTAATACTGTATTACTGTAGCTGTTTTTCACTCACGATCAAGAAAATTACACTCATCTCTCTACGCGGCACCTGGATTTATTTATCGTGGCTGCTATGGAAATGTGCTGCTGTGTTCCCATAATAATAATAATAAAAAAAAGCTGCCAGATTCTTGTGAAGTTCCACTAAATAACACCACCATAACTCACAGTGCTTTCAGCACTCAGTGTTATTATGACATGGAACATTAATTTTGATGCGCAGCATTCCCGTGTCAGCGCAGAACTCCTGGTCATTCCTGACACATTTACAGCTGTTTTCAACAACAGCGAGTGTGAAGGGGAATTTGAAAATGAGTGTCTATTTACTTTGAATTTTTTTTTGTCTTTGTTTAAAGTAAGCGGTAACGACCGTGCGAATTCTGTGTTCTTGTATTATTACTTGTTACAATGTATGAGATGATGATTAAAAAAAATGGTGGCTGGAGTCTATAACAGACTGCTTGTGTTCTCCATGACAGACTTTAGGAGGATAAGAACTCTTTTCTATGTAGTTTACTTCATTAATCAGCACAAACATTGTGTGCAGAAAATGAGCTCACGTAGGGTGGAAGTTAAAAGTAATGTGGAGGTTTATTTCTGTCCGTTAACATGTTTGGTTTCACCATCGCTACATATTTCACCAGAAATATAAATCTGACACCACAATCTAATCACACTCTCTTCTGCTAATCGGAGGGTAGGTAGTAAGAATTCCTGCCCTGTTAGAAATCAGTGTTGGCAGGGGTTACTTTAAGGGTGCCAAAAAATGTGAGAACAGCCACGTTCCCTTTTTGTTGCATGGAGTTTTGTGATTCAAGCTGTTTCAACATGCTAGCTTAACCAACTATGATTGTGCCCTTCTGTCCATGCTGCTAGATTTACAAACAAAATAGCATCAACAAAATTCCAAATTCCAAAATTCCAGTGTGATACATAATAATTAGCAGACTGGCCAGTTACAGTAGCAAACAGCAAGACCGCAGTTTCGCCCACTTGTCATATATTGTTGTGCAAATCCAAAAACTTGCAAATTCACAGGTCAAATATGAAAGCACATGCAAGCGAATGCACATCTTTTATGTCCACAGTCCTTTCCCTTTCAGTGAACTGACCTTAGTGATTTGACATTTTATTGATTATTTGTTTTAGGTTTCACCTCTGTTGTGGAAAAGCTGACATGCGTAGTATTGAGCTTCCCTGTTGCCATAACAATGGGTCGGAAATTGTAAATGCTGCAGCAAAACTATAAATATTGGCACCTCTTACGATGCATGTTATAACTGCGTTAACTGCAGGAATTAAGCCATGACAACAAATCAGGGTAAATCTGTCGAACAATATAACCCTGACTGTTTAACCTGATCTATACTTGAATTCATTTTTATTTTCAATTAAAACAATAACTTAAGTCACAGGTTACAATTATTTGTATAGAAGGCTTCCTTTTGCAGAGATTTCTCACCCTGCTCCTCAATTAGCTAATTAACAGTCCTTCTTAGTGGGTGTGTTAGAGCAGGAAAAACACTAAAATATGCAGCACTGGGGGTTCTCTAGGAGCAGGGTTGGAAACCTGTGACCTATAAGAATAGTGTTGTGGCATTAATCATATCATTTAAACAATCTGCATTTATTTGAGATGCATGTAAACAAAATAATTATATATATATATATATATATATATATATATATATATATATATATATATATATATATATATATATAATATATATAGCATACGGTGTGTATGCACAGTAATAATAATAATTACAATTTTGATTTTGTTAATATAACTCAATAATTATATAATTAAATAACAATAATAACAACAACAATAATAATAATCCAAAGCAATGTTTCACACTTTTTGTCTAAACCCACAGTGTTTATTTTCAGCAGTACTCTAAAATGCTTTTTGCATTGCCATGTTCATGCAATTTTATTAACAAAAAAGAAAACACGACTTCATCCACATATTTTGGTGAGTGCATCCATAGCGCGAGCCTGAATTGCACTTGCTACTCACCAGCGCGAGACATCAGTGTGAGGCAAATATATAATATAGCTAAAATAATAAAACAAAATCGCTCAGGTTATCAGAGCAGAGCCATAAAAACTGGCCATGGTGTGAAGATGGAACCGCTGTCTTCCTTTCTGTCCGCTGTCTCTCCCCCGTCCACGGCGCCGCGTCTCCTCGATTACGTCATGCGAAATCTCTCTACGAGGAATCAACCGGCATAGGCGAGTCATTTTACTGATTCGATTCTTTTACAGAGTCGAACCGTTGGTGTTGAATCGTTGAATTTATTAGTATGTCTGTCTATCTATCTATCTATCTATCTATCTGTCTGTCTGTCTGTCTGTCTGTGAGAGTGTGTCTGAGCCCCGAACACTGTCAGGAACACTATACCCAAAGTTTAGGAGGTAAATGTGCGCATGCTCTACCGCATTTAGTGGACTTTGCTATTCTAGGAACTACTAGAAGTACAGAGTTTTGAGATCTCAAAAAAGCGTGACTGATTGTATATATATATATATATATATATATATATATATATATATATAAACAATGGAATCTATTTATCCATTTACATGATATATTTCTATTTCATTCATTCATTCATTCATTCATTCATTCATTTCTATCTATCTATCTATCTATCTATCTATCTATCTATCTATCTATCTATCTATCTATCCCTTAATTAATTTTGTTTCTTTTTTAACAAATGATCTGTTCATTCATGCAGCAGCACTCACTACTCTGCACAGAGCGCACGAGCGCGCTTGCTTGGTTGTTGCTAGGAAACCGTTGTAACTCCGTGTACAGGGAGCAGGAGTTTCTCTGAAGCCGAGCGGCCATTTCACCTAAACCCACCTTCCACAGGGCTGTGACCAAAACGAACCTAAAATATCCCCTCATTACAGGAACACTCACTCATCATCATCTTCAACATAGCCGGTAAGTTTTCTGACTAGCATTCTGACTTCTGTTTCATTTGTTACGTTTTTTTAATGAATAAAGCTGTAACAAAAGAGGCATACTTCACATTAAATAAACATAAACTAGAAACTATTATCCTCTCTCGAAAGTACTTTGAACTGTACAAAATAAATATAAATATATGAATACTGTTGTATGCTGATGATCCTCGAGGTTCACTGCGAATCAAATCATTATTCAGGAAAAAAAAACAAAAAACGACTGAATCAATATTTGCATAAAAAGTTGTATTTTTGTAAGAAATCCTGACAAAACTGTCCGACAAATCTCTATTTAGCTATTAATTACACACGCACTTTATAAAGCATGTATACATTATTTATTATAAAGCCTCTCATTTGATTTGTTTAACCCTAACCCTACATGGGCTTACGAATCGATTCCTTTTGAAAGGATGCTTTTAAAAAGAATCGATTCTCCTAAGCTTTGTTGCTGTGAGATGTTATTGTAGAACAGTGATGAATAAAGATTCATAAAGTATTTCTCAAACATATTTAATTTTTAGGCTGTGAACAACATTGACTGAAATATGAAAAAACAATAATAGCGATAATAAACTGAGATTCTGAGAGAACTGTGCAACAAATTGCTATTGATCCCAAATAATTTGTTTTTCCTCGGTTAGATCTTGTGCCATGCCGGACATTGAAGTATTGAAACGTCCTTCAAGGGAAGGCAGAGATGATTTGCAAGGTAATAATACATTGAAGTCACTACAATAGTCATACACATAATGCACCAAATATAGTAACACACTAATATGTGAGTATAAGAGAAGTAAAATGATATATATTTATATATTGTGGCTGTCAATTGATTAAAAAAAAAATCTTTTAAATATTTTGTTTCTCTCTGTTAAAAAAAACTCACCATACAAATTCTAGACTGTTCATTTCTTTGTAAGGGGGTAAACTCACAAAATCAGCAGGGGATCAAATAATGATTTCCCCCACTGTACTTTTCCAGTTTTTAATACTCTAATCAACATGGGCATGGACAAATATGGATCCTTTATGCAAATGTATGTTTATTATAAGTGAAACCAAACTCAACATAAAACATGAAGACAACATTTATTTGTAAATGTATTAAAGTAATTATGGTGTTTTAAATTATATAAATTATCAGAACTTCTTCTGCTATGTTTCCACAGGGACGGTTTAATTGCTGGATGTGTGCATCATGGTGGATTTCGGTGCTTGATTTAAGACTTGCCGCATCAGCAAAACAAATGTTACTTTTCGGTGGAGTTTTTTTATTGATATATCTGAATAAAGAAAGGATGTCATGAATAGATGTGTGTTCTGTTGAATGTTTTAATTACATCTCGTTTATATTTATTGAATAACATTTATATACAACTTGTCAAACATAAATGCACGCTGCATTAATTGCGAGTTAATAAAATTAGTGCTGTTTTAAGAATAAGGGAGATGTGCAGACCTGCAGTAACTACAGGGGAATAAAGTTGATCAGTCACACCATGAAATTATGGGAAAGAGTAGTGGAAGCCTGGTTGAGAGAAGAGGTGACCATCTGTGAGCAACAGTTTGGAGAAAGCATACAACAGGGTGCCGAGAGAAGAGTTGTGGTATTGCATGAGGAAGTCAGGAGTGGCATAAAAGTATGTGAGGGTGGTGCAGGACATGTATGAGGACAGTGTGACAGCAGTGAAGTGTGCAGTAAGAATGACAGACTGGTTCAGAGTGGAGGTGGGACTGTATCAAGGATCGGATCTGAGCCCTTTCCTCTTTGCAGTGGTGATGGACAGGTTGACAGACGAGGTCAGACAGGAGTCTCCATGGACTATGATGTTTGTGGATGATATTGTGATTTGTGGTGAGAGTAGAGAGCAGGTTGAGAAGAGCCTGGAGAGGTGGATGTACGTGCTGGAGAGAAGAGGAATGAAAGTCAGTAGGAGTAAGACAGAGTACGTGTGTGAATGAGAGGGAGGGCAGTGGAGTGGTGCGGGTTGCAGGGAGAAGAGGTGGAGAAGATGGATGAGTTTAAGTACCTGGGATCAACAGAACTGGCTCTTCTCATCCTTCCACTTGAGGATGCCCCACAGGTGCTCAATAGGGTTTAGGTCTCTAGACATACTTGGCCACTCCATCACATTCACCTTCAGCTTCCTTAACAAGGCAGTTGTCATTCTGGCAGTGTGTTTGGTGGCATTTTCATGTTGGTTATCTGGAAAAATGGACAAATTAAAGTGTATTTATGAGATTAGGATTCTTTTTTTAGGACAATTTCAATACAAATGTACCGTTTATTTTTCAGATCGTGGCGAACGTCAGAGTGTGTTCTCCAACAAAACATGTGAGTTAGCAAACACTGCAAGACCATGTGTGGGTAAAGCGATGTACCACATCGAGGAACTAACAGACAAACTAGACCACTGGGCCCAGGAGGTAAGAACAACACCTTTAGGCCGAAATTGATGTCATACACCAAAGCACATTATTCTGATATAATTCCTGCTTCACTGGTTAACAGCTAATTAATTTTTTTTATAGCAGCAGCCCTAATAAAGACTTATAGTATTGTCGATGTTATATATAATTGGATAAAAAGGAAAAGCACACATTGATTCATTTCTGATACATTTCTAGAAGGAGTCTCCAGTGCCAAGCATAAGCACTCACAGGAAGTAACTCTTTATGTGCAACAGATAACAACCTTTTTGTAGCCAGAGTGTCCAATTTATTTAATATATCTTATATATAAATTTGCATTTGCTTATGTTTTGTTTGTTTTTTTGCTAAAGGTAGCTACTAAACACCACTATATTTCTGATAGAAAAAACAAAACCAACAGCACCTTAAGGTATGCATTATTTTTGTTATCATTGTTGCATTTTGTTAATGTTGATTAATAATTTGTGTATCTTAAATCCTAGGGTTGAGTCGACGCATCTGCAAACTGAGCTATGTGTTGAAGGCGTGGGAATTTATTATGGTATGCGTCAAATGCTGTTGTAGTTTTTGTGTTTGCTTTAGTGCATTCGAAAAGGTGAAACCATGAAATTGTTTCATGTTTAATATCTGATTGGTCTTGGAAGTCCTTCTTTCTTCTTCTTTTTTTTTTTTTTTTAAGCTGAATGGCTTCTACACTCATTAATCAGCAGCATGTAGAATAGCACTTGATCCAGTACATCACTTTACTACTTACAAAAATCATACATTTTATTTACAAATTAAATAAAGTAATTCCATTTGTTTTGTTTAATTATTGCACTCTCCTTTAAACCAAATGTACCCATGGTTAGAAGGATAAGCTGACACTCATGTGCTATGGTTTCAGTAAGTGTTGTTTCTAATTTGATCCACAAAAAATATCAGTCCTTGAGATAAGTAGTGTCTCTAATTAAGATCCATCTCCTCTTTTGTCCTCTGATTGAAAAAAAAAAACATTTTCATGCTCTTAAGTTCAAGGTCAGAATTGCATGTAGATGAGAAACGCCTCATTTACGCCCAATAACGGTCGCGCGTAACTTCTGAATAAATCCATTGTCACGTCTGAGGCACCTTCGGTTATAAATGCTTACTATGTGCGTCCTTAACTCAACTATGAATACTCCTCGTTAGAAGCCTGCTGGAAACAAGCTGCATGAACTAACAGTCAAAATCCAAACAACTCACAAATGTCTTGGTTCTGCCTTGTAATTTCTTAGACGGATTATTGAGTACTTCTGTTCTTTTTTTTTATGTAGAAAATGAAACGTCGTGTCCCTTCTGGAAGGGGACAGGTGGCGTTCTGCTGGAGGTGGTGTCACTTATCAGGCGCCTGGAGTCAGATCGGCAAGAAGCCAAGGAGGCACTGCAAGAGGAACGGCATAAAGCACAGCGTCTGAAAGGAAAACAGGACAGTCTCTCTCTGTGGAAACAACAACAGTTTCCTGTGGCGGTGCAGCTAGGTCCATTTGGAAATAAAGCTGTTATGTTTCGTCTAATAAACTGCTATTGTTTCTTTTCTGATGAAATTTTGCATTCTGTCTAATAAATTGCTACTTTTTGAAATATATATATAAATTTTTTTGTAGAATATGAAGCCTGCAGCAGAGACATAACAGAGCTGAGATGGCATCTTAAAATAAATAATGGTCGAATGCAGCAAGTCAGAGGCATGCTGAAGCAGGCCGAGAGGAAAAATCGTCAGCTTCTTGAGAATATTGATTTTGTAAAAAAACAGGTTCCACTCGTGAAGGAGAAATTGTGCTTGGAAAATAGAAACACGAAGCAGATAGAATCAGCTCGTTCGGAGGTGAGAACAGCCGACTGCATACTCGTAGTATCCTTGAAGTGAATATTAAAGATACAAGAGAGTTCTAAGTAGAACGTTTTGAATGTTAGAGAGAAATAAAATCCTGGTTAGACATCCTAAGGCTTATTTCAAAATGTTGAAACTAGAGAATCTTTCCATAAATGTTACAAGATGTTCAAATATGTATTTGTCTCATACTTGATTCAGGTTAGTGAGGTGCTCAGGAAGTTGACCCACGAGCTGAGCAAATCCCAGCAGGAGTTGGAGAATGATGAACTGCAGATGAATAACGAAAGAGACTCCATGACACAGGCACTCAAAAATATCCGGACACAGCTTAAAGAGCAAATGTGAGTCAGTGATGACAGTCAGTGAATTATATAGTGCACTATGTAGAATGCACAAGTCTTTATGTTTTGCCCTTTGTAGTGCACATACACTATATACTTTGTATAGAACAGGAAGCCATTTGGAATTTGGTTAACTAATAGCTGCATCAATGTTATTGTGTGCCCTATGTAATAAGTGAGCGAATACTGTTATGGATGGCAATGAGTTCTTTTATGTTGTAAAAGATTAGAAATCAGAACCTCTTATTAAGGAAAATATTATTTAAAGAAATCAGAATAACTTCATTCTACAATGCATTAGATATTAACTTAACAAGCATTGTCATTTTATGAACAGTATTTTAAACATTCCTATTAGTTATTTCCTTATCAAAAGTGTGTAGTCTTATTGAATAATATCAAATTACATGCAATAACCTTTAACTTCAACATCATTCTTTGCATTCAGCACCGAACTCCAGCAGCTGAAGGCTTCCTGGGATGTTTCTAGTGCTATAATTTGCGAGACAGAGGAAAAGTCTGCGTTGAAGGATAAACAGGTTGAGGCCATGCTCCAGCAGATCCCCACACTAGAAACACAAGAGACCGAACTGAGCAATTCTGTGAGTGTTATTTCCAAAATAAATAACGTATACCCTGTAAACATGCGTCCAGAACAATTATCAATGAATAACTTTATATATGTACAGTACCTTTACTTTTCTTTATTTTGATTATTTTCAACATAGTACATTAATATTAAAGACATCCAAGCTATAAAAGGAACATGTATGGAGTATGTAGTAAACAAAAACGTGTTAAATGACTCAGAATTTTTACATTTTTAATTATTTAAATGATCCAACTTTTGTGGAGTTCCCAGAGGTGTTGAGTGCTTGTTGGCTGCTTTTCTTTCACTCTCCTTTCCAGCTCATCCTAAACCTAGAATAATATCGGGTATGGGTACCAGGTCAACTGATGCAGCACTCCATCACTCCATCACCATGCTTCACACTGGGAACCACACATTCAGGAACCATCTGTTCAAGACATGGCAGTTAGAAACAAAAATCTTAAACTTCAGTCCAAAGGACAGTTTCCAAAGACCATTTCTTGTGATTCTTTGACCCAAGCAAGTCTCTTCTGATAGTTCTTTTTCTGAAGTGATGGTTTATTTGTTGCAGTTTGACCATGAAGGCCTGACTCATGCAGTCTTATCTGAATAGTGGATGTTGAAATATGTCTGTCACCCTAACGCGAAAAGCATTGATGTAAATCGGCAGTAACTGAGGCTGTTAATTTAAATAAACATATCCTCTGCAGCAGAGGTAGCTCTTGGTCTTACTCTCCTGGACGTTCCTTATGAGAGCCTAATTCATCTTAGCGTTTGATGGTTTTGGCAACTGCGCTTGGGGTTTTTGAGGTTTTTCTAATGATGACAAGGCAACTGATGGTCTAAAGCAGTGGTCCCCAACCCCTGGTCCATGGACCAGCACCGGTCTGTGGGTCAGTTGGCCACACAGAAAGAATACATAACTTACATTATTTACGTTTTATTTAATATCTGTTTCCGAACAATGTTTTATTTTGGAAAATGATGGATTCTCTCCGCCACATCTGTTTATGATTTACTCTTGATGCATGTCAAGATGCCTCGGTCACATGTCTTACCTCCAACTGCTACCTTCTTAAAGGGGCTGCTCCGGCCACTAACACATAATACATTACCGCTAAATTGAAACCCCCAAGCGAGCAAAATGAACAAAAAACAACACAGTGGATTCATGTTTATTATTATATTTAGAAAATACCAATTTTTATGCCAGTCGTATAATTTAATTTTGTTGTATTTATCCGCCACACCTTAAAGGCTGGTCCGTGAAAATATTGTCTGACATTAACCCGGTCCATGGCGCAACAAAGTCTGAAGAAAAACGGAAAAATATAAAATCTCAAATGTTTACTACATAATTTAATGCATGTTCTTTCGTAGTGTGGATTTCTTGATGTTAAGAATAATTATTTTTCAGCACACACTGGAGCATTTTTTTCTCTTATACCAAAATACTTTTCAAAACAATTGAAGTGTTTAACTTTATTAAAGAATAGCATGTATTTATTTTTATCCATGTTCAGTATAGGCTTTCCTTTTGCCAGAAAGTGTACTGATTGTTACAAAGCACTGACACTGGAGTCTCCTTCTATAAATGTCAAATAAACATCTCCTTACAGAAAATACATATTACTGGATACATGTTTTCAGTAAATCTTGCTTAAATTAACCTTCTCGATTTAGGTTGTGGAACTAAAAGCAAAACTACGAAGTCATGAAAGAAAACTGTCTGACAAATATGCTGACTTTACAAATTTTCTAAAGCAGATTCAAACAACTGTAAGTATTGTTTTTTTAGTAATGCTAATCCATTAATACTAATGTGTTGCTAATATTTTTATATATCCCCCCCCCCCCCACACACACTCATTTTCAGTCGTCCTCTAGAGGGCAGAAAAGCGCCATGATTTATTTTAGATATTGGTCCATAGTCTTAAACACGACACCCACCATTTTGTTGTACCACTGGTTACATGTTTAGACCTTTTAATGCAAATTTTACATTACATACAGCATTATAACAATTAAGTATGTAGTGCAGTGCATAAGCCAAAGGTGAATGAGATAATCTTTTTAAGATCTCATTACTATATATATATATATATATATATATATATATATATATATATATATATATATATATATGAAAAAATATCTATGTTGTAAAATGCATGGACAAATGAAAAAAATTAAAAAGCATGACTAGTCCAAATGCCATGTTTCCAGTACAATAAGCTGCATAAACAAGCAGCAGCATCACAGATACAGCCAAATCTCGTCTTCATCCTGCAGCATGTTTGCTCATGCCTGCATGCTGTTTTAAAAATTACACTTTTATAAATATGTATACAAAATCATAGCTGTCACGCTTATCGTTTATCAGAGGCTTGAAGGAGAAGCAACCGTCTGCCAGTCTGAGGAGATTTTCAGCAGGAAGCATCAGGAGCTCTTGCACCTGCGTGATAAAAATAAGGAACATGAATTAGAAGCAGAGGATTATAATAAGAAGATCTGTCAAAGGTTTGCTGCTCTGTGTACTGTTTACATTGTACCTTTACGCGATGCTTTACTGTGCAGGCTGAGTCATTTATTACATAGTTTCTACACTATGAAGATTGTGCCATAAGCACAACACAACAAACGATCTGCCGTAAACACTATTCATCAAGCCCTGTATAATAAACAGTGTAAACACTATACAATAAAAGCAAACACCTTGAAACAAATGCTACACATTAAACACTATACAGTAAACATTATGAAGCATTCATTACAAAACAAACCCAATATAACTAATACTACCTATTAAACACTATACAGTAAACACTATATTATCTTCACTCTCTAATAAAAATTTCCCAGCAGAACAAACACCCTATATTAAACACTATACATTAGAAACAATTAATTAAACAATATATATCAAGTAATAAATACTATGCGCAATACAATTAATATTCTGCAATATTCACTGTACACTTAGCACTGTATAATTTACAGTATAAACACTAAACCCTCTACCCTCTATAGCATTCATTAAATAACACTTATAACCAATACTGCATATAAAACACTATACAGTAAACACAAAATAACAGTCACTCTCCAATAAACAGAACACAGACCAAAAAACACCACACAGCAAACACTATGCACTAGACACTACTGCTACTCAACACTACTGTACATTCACCAGTCTGTAGCAAACGGTTTAAGACAAAAAGCTACAAAACCAACACTTTAAAACGAAAACTAAACACTTCACAACAATCACTATGCAGGAAACTATACACAGTTAACATCAGTAGACAACACATACTATGAATCACTTTAATCATACAAAATAACTCTGCAATAAACACTTTACAATAAACAGTGTACACCAAAAACCATATAATAAACAGTATATGACTGTAACCACTGTATACCAGTTATTCAATAAGCACTACACTATAAACAATCTACATTTTTACTCAAAAAATAAACATGCTGTAATCTGCATGTCAAAAACACTATACAACCATCGCTATACACCAAACACTATATAGTAAACAATAAGCGATGAACAGTATACAAGAAACGCTATAAAGTAAACAATACACAATACAAGTATAAATGTCTGTCTGTTAAGCACTACAGTATATAGTCATTACTCTGCAATATTATATATACAGTATGCAATATATAACAAACTATGCAACCAAACCTATACAATAATCACTCAGCAACTATATAATAAACAGTCTACACTATACAAATACAAATACAATATACTAATAATAATATTCTATGTAATAATAATATTGTTATCTGAAATATTTTTACAAACTCAATGCGAAAACTGTGTAAAAATAAACACTAAACGCTAGCTTGGCGATACTGAGGTAGGAACCCCCAACCCTCCAATCAATAAACCAGAGCCCAGGTAAACTTCCCCACACTAAAGAGAAAGCACTGTACAAAAACACAGTATCATTATACAACACCATGCACTGTGCAACAAATAACATGCGCATTACAATTATCACTATACTGTAAACACTGTCCAGCAAAGACTATACAGAAAATGTGGTATGAAAAATATGAAGCCTATGAAGTTGTTACACTAAAGCAGTAAAGAGAGCTGTCAAGTTATGATCATTATACTGTTTGGCATAATCTGCACGTATTTAATGAGTGTCCGTTTCTCCTTGTTCTAGATTTTTATCATTTTATCTAATGAAGTGATAATGTGAATATTTGCCTTGTGTGTATGTGTGTGTGAATGTGTGTGTTTTACTCATTGTAGCAAAAAGGCAGTGCAGCAGCTGCAGAAGGACCAAAAGCGGATACTAGAGAAGATCAGTGAGAATGAGGAACAGAGGGATCAGGCCAAGGGTGAGCTGGCACTGCACAACACTCGCCACACTAACACCAAGGCTCAGCTGGAGGACCTGGAGCATCAGACACTTGTTCAGGAGCAGAGCATGAGGGTAAGAAAAGTCTTCATAGTCCACCCAATGTCTGAAAATACTACTGCTTTTAATTCTATTTTAATACCCAGTCATATGGGTAGCCATGCGACCAGCAAAACCAGTAACCAAGCCTCATTATTATATCTTAAGTCATCTTTCATTAATTTTCATGAGTACATCTCACAGAGATTATGTATATCAGTGTAGGAGGTATATGATGCTATTGAGAATCAGCATTGCTCTATGCTGTAACTTTTGAGGTTATGGAGCCAGCTTTAGAATGCATACGACCTTTATTATAGTTTATATAGTATATAGACACACTTCGCCTGCTTTTATTCCTCGATATGTACATTTACATTTTTTCATGCCACTTTTTGTTTGGACTCGCCCTTTTTTAAAGCGATCAGAAATATCGGAACATGTGAATGACAGATAGATTGTTTAAAACACCAAGAACCTCCACAGGGCAGGGATCAGGACATTAAGAATCACGTGACCAGATTTGAATTATGAATTATACCAAAATAATGCAATGGCCAATTTTTGGTGAAAGAAAGGATCTGCTCATGATTTACAAACATCAAGCAAGGTGTCAAAGCTTGAACTTGCCTGGCAAGTAGCAGCAGAATGAATTCAGGACACAACACTTAATTTACAACACAACAATGAGGTTCATCAGGGAAAAAAGTGGAGAGTTTTAGACTGGTCAAGTCAATCACCAGACCTTAATGCAATTGAGCATGCATTCCACTTCCTAAAGAGAAGAAAGTACAGACAACCCTTCCAAACAAGAACTTAAGGAAAATGTGCTACAAGCCCAAATAAGAATGCTACAGTTGCAGGCTTTGATGAAGCACGTGTTATGCAACCAAACATCAAGTGTCGCATAACTAAGGCATTTGCTCACCTACAAATTGGGTGGTTTGCTTCCAAAAGTGTCACTTTTTCATCAGCTCATATTCATCTTTTAATCTCAATTGTCTTCAGTTATCACACACAAATATATATATATATATATATATATATATATATATATATATATATATATATATATATATATATATATATTTTGTGTGTGATAACTGAAGACAATTGAGATTAAAAGATGAATATGAGCTGATATATATATATATATATATATATATATATATATATATATATATATATATATATATATATTTTGCTATTCAATCATTTTGTAGGGAACTGGATATTTGAAAAATACATTAGTGGAGAAACTGGTTCATAATAGTAAAGGCACCTTTCTTTGCTTGGCAGAAAGAGACAGAAATGATGAAGTTGCAGCTGATAAGTGAGATGAAGCTGGTAGCAGCACTGAAGGTGAGCTTTTAAAACATAGAGTGATGGTGCAAACATATGCACTCAGAATACTGTAATTACAAAAATATGTGTTAAAATGTCAAGTTTAATCACCAGGCTAACAAGGAATAATCTAATAAACATGTTAATTCTTTTAATATGTTTAATTTGCTTATGAAGATTTTGTAGCTCAGAGTACAACATACCAGTCTATGAAGATTAGAGTCAAACAAACAAGTACATTTCCATGACAAACTACTAAAAATTTTCCCAAAACCACATTCTATGTCTAAACATAGGCTTTAAAATGTAAATATACTGTATTTTCCACTATGTCGTTGTCATCAGAATGATATGTTTATCTAGAGTAACATCGCCTCAATTATAAAGGAATATGAAGTGACAGAAGCTGACTTTGAGCGAAAGACAGACGAGGTGGTGAAAGAACACGAAGAGGCCTCAACTACCTTCGCTCAGCTGGAGACAGAGATGGTTAAACTGCGAGAAATACACACAGCCAAATCTAAAGTAAGAGTTCCACTCAGCTAGAATCTGTTTGATTGTCATTAAGGAGAGAATATATGCCCCTTCCACTGCACCAGCATCAGTGATGCTTTCTTGAAAACGCTTGGTAAAAATTTGAACGTTTACATTTTCTCTCATTCTTCTTTCTTTTTTTTCTTTTTTTTTTATCAATGAACATTTTATAAGCAAGTTAAAATTTTAAATAATGATATCATTCTTTTTTAGTCAATTTATTATTATTATTTTATAAGATTCATTTATATTTTTTAATTGGTTCTTCATTTTCTTCCTAGTTTTCTTCTTCTTCTTTTAATCAATTTTTTTTTTTTTGTATGAAACTTTAATAATATCTATTTTCTAAGAGCCGTTCAAACATATATTTTAGTTGTACACAATACCAATACATTTTTTTTTTAACCTTTTTTGTTTCTGCTTCCTTGGGGGGTGGTGACCTGAAAAGGAAGTTGAGGACTTGAATAGGAAATTGAGTGATGTCCTGACTGCACACAAAACCCTGTCTGATGATCTTGAACAGCAAAAGCATGCCTGTCTCGACCGTCTACGTTCAGCTAACGTATTTACAATGACAACTGCAGTGTTACATACAGTTATTTTTGCAATTGTGCATGTTTAGAGGATATTTAACCAGGAAATATATGTCTGTAGGAAGCCCACAAAACAGTCTTGGTAAGATGTGAGCATGTTTCCAGAAGGTTAAAGGAACTCAGACTGAAGTGTGAAGAATACAGGAAACAATCTGAAGAAATGGAGGATGCGCTGACTGCCATGCCGCAGATCCTAAAAGAACTACAGTAAGATACCACAGACACTACAGAAGCATATAATACTGTAAGAGCTAAAGACATACAGTATATAGAAGTATATTAACGAAGTAACATGTAGTATTAAGTAATCCCCCGTTAGTTTTGCTTTGCTAGGTAATGTGTGTGAGAATGATGGAACAGAGTTTGTGTAATGTGTGTGCGTGTGTGTGTGTGTGTGTGTGTGTGTGTGTGTGTGTGTGTGTGTGTGTGTTTAGGAGTGAATCTGACAATATGGAGTATAAGCACAACCTAATCAGCACAGTGATGTCTAGCCTACAGAGTGACACAGTGGCCTGCAGAAACAGGACAGACCTTTCAAAGGAGGCTCACTCGTCCCTCCTTGTGCAACGACAGGCTGCAATGCAAGACCTGAAGGTCAGAGAGGAAGAAAATGTTACTACTCAGATATGAAATCTGGAGAAAAAAAAGGAGAAACAGTTTTTCCACACAAAAAAATCTAATGTGTGCTTAACAAACAGTAAGAAACCTATAAAGTAAAAGTCTAACCGAGAAGCTACTCCATCTTTATGTTAACCAACCAGGTATACAGTTCAATCCACTGATTTGAGAATTCACCAAAGATAAAGTTGGATTGAAGTAAAGTAAAAAGTGAACACATATTTCACATCCCTAGCCCTTTCCCCTTCAGTGAACTGCCTTTGGTATGAATGGTGTAGTTGAAAAAAATGGAAAGGCTTAGTGTTCATCTCCCCTAGCAATATAGAAAAAGGGTCAAAAATAGCAGTGGTGTACAGTAACAAAGCAAATGCAATTCATTCCTGTACTTAAGTTACTTGTTTGTGTATCTCTACTTTACTAAAGTATTTTCTTTTGGGGAGACTTTTAGATTAAACTTCTAGTGGATAAAAACTTAACTGGTCATGCGGGCAGCAAGCCACCAGTCAGCGTGGACCGCTTGTCTTGATTGCCGCTTTGGTGGTATTTATTTAGCACGAACATACAGTTCAGCGTCAGTTCAACAGCAAGCAGAAGATTTATGATTAATAAATGATGGATGAAACTCCTGACTCTAACTTGCGACAACACCTGTGGCCTTATTTGGGCTCATGATACTTTTAACAGTAACATTAGAGTCTTTTCACATAAATTAAATTGATTAAGCTAAAGTCTTATGACAAAAATGATAATTGGAACATTATAGCCGTAATAAGTCATAGTATTTTGCAAACTTAAGGCAAATACTTTTGTACAGTTACTCAAGTGAAAGTTTAAAGGGAACATTTTTACTTTTACTGGAGTAATATATGTGTATCTCTACTTTAACTCAAGCACATGGTCTGTTTACTTCATTCACCACTAAAAAATTGTAAATGCTATGGTTAGACCGTAATTCCTGTCACCCCTGAGTCCAGTTTCAGAGACATGGATAAAGTCAAGTTGTGGTACTTTACATATCTTTAACAATAAGTGACATTCACTGAATAGTTTGCTTTAGGTATGAATCAAGCACATGGGTAGCCTGCTAAACTGTCATAAGGAACATAATACCTTGCCTATATATATATTTACACACTTTGATTTACAGTAAAAATCTGGACATGTTAATGCCACTAAATGTAGGAAATACACTATACAGTACAGTAATCCTCTGTTTATCATAGTGGTTACGTTCCAAAACCCCCTTGATAAACGGGCCCCACCCCAAAAATGCTATTTTATGTATACAGTCCTGTACTGTATTAACATTTTACTTAATTTTATAATAAATCATTATAATTGTATTAATTCAACATAAAACTCCATTATAACTATTCCCTATTCCCTATTTTTATTCTATCTTATCCACGAGAGATCGTGAAAATCAGCAAAACAAATTAGTTATGTGTCAAATGCGAAAAAACGCGGGCGTGAGATTCGAAATGCGATAAAGCGGCGGATTACTGTACATATACAGTATATAAATGATATTATAGAAATCAGCTGCCCCCCCCCCCCCTTCCTCCATTAACTTATAGACATTTTGTAGTGTTAAGACTTATGATTATATGTTGTAAAGCTACACCAACACCAGCCTCAGTTTTTGTCTTTCCTGATGTTTGGTGGATGCTATAATTTGTTTATAAAATAGAATGTTCAAAATATGGAATATTTAATTGGTAAAATACCACAAAACCAGATTGATATTTGATGCTTGTTTTGATAATCTTGGTCTTCATTATGCTGTTTTGTGTAGGTATGTTCTCTAATGATCTTGTTCTCTGAGGTTCTTTCAGGAGTAGGTGTATTAATATTGAGGTCATGTGACACTGTAATTGCACACAGGTCGATTCCGTTCAACTAATTACGTGACTAATTTAGGGTAATTACAGCATCTGTGAACAAGCACAGATTTCCATTTCCAATTCCATTTCAGTTTCAGGTTGTAACAAAACAAAAAGTCATTTGGAGTGAAGAAACTTATGCAATGAATTGTTAACTTGCACTACTACAATGCTACCAATAATGTTCGTATATTACATATTGTTTAGTTGTATGCATAGATTTATGTTTCTTAGGATTATATGATATAGTATAAAGTTTTAAGACATGCAGATTGTTTGCATTATACATAACATCATGGATTTCATTTAGTTTTTATCGTTCCCGTTTTCTTTTTCATCCTAGATGTACTGTCATCCAGTGTCACAATGCTAATACATGTTTGTTCTAGTAATGCGACGCAGCCTCATATAATTTTCTGTAAGAAATAATATGTTATGTGTTGCATGAAAGCCATGAATTATCACTTCATTTTGCTTGGAAAAAGCCATTTATTGGGGAGTTGAAATTCAGGATTATGGCCCCAGTCAGAGCCTCGCGCCTGATGAGAGTCTCACATGGCTTATCTAATGTGAAATCGCCATGTGGTATATAGTTTCATTAAACGGTGATCAAGAATGCATTAGTTCAAAACAAGAAAAGGCAATGGAGCTTAATCCGCCATGCGCGCACGGGTGCAGCAAACTCCAAACAAGTTGTTGGTGCGAGACAGGCGCAGAATTAAAAGTCTTCCCTCATAGAGCCCGGGTCCCATTAGCTGGCTGCAGGGCAGCAGAGCAGAGCGCCTTTTCAGGTCTTGCGCGGAAAACAATAAAACAGCAGCAAACACACTCATTAAAGCGTCCGCTTTTACCAGTTAAAGAAAGGAAATGGTAAGGAGTACAGTTGCAGAGTTTTTCTGTGCATTTCTGTGAAATGAAGTGGTCACTGCTACGTTCCATGGGTGTGGAGAAACTTTACGTGATTAGATAACATTTTATCCTACCACTGTTGTATTCTCGATTCTGACTAGTCAATTCATAGCGACTCCCATCCAGTGGCAATGTATTCTCATGCATAAAAAAATGTGTTTAGTGTTCAGATTATAAGGAGCAAGTCTCTAGTTTCAGTGCTTTGTGAAAATCAGAGGTTTTTCCACCTCAGCAAAGTCTTCTTTTTTGGACGTGGATGCTTCACAGCATTAAATCCAACAATAAATGGATTAAAAAATACTGTATTATAATTTTATAACTAATTAGTTGCAATTGCTAAATTATAAGACAAATGAAAGACATAACCACAACTCTGCTTTATCACATCCAGTCATTAATTATTTCTCTATTTTAGAGGACATACTTAGATCAGGAACGTCCTCTCTGTCATTTATTAAGTCTTAAAAATAACGATAAAGATGTTTCTTGAAAACTTCGAAGGTTTTGTTTGTGTTTTTTTTTTCCCCTCTGCATTTCTACTGTCATGTTCATTTGTACGAAACAAATTAATCTAAACAGACACCATATGGCAGTCATATAGAGCATCCATAAGGCAGGTATAAACAGCTAGTAGGGTGTTGAAGCCTAACATGTACTCTACCATGACTCCCATTCCAAATCAATTTGTTTTCCTCGTAGTCAGCTCCGATTGTTTGTTTGTTTATTTGATCAAGAGCGATTCTCGTCAAGGAGGAGAAAAAAGAGGACACAAAGTGCCGACACCATCACTTTCTTACACTCAACAGAGCATAATTTGTTCCATTTACACTTTGCGGGGCATGTGAGACAGGCTTTGTCAGTGCCGCATGCAGTAATTAAGCTTTAAATCAATAGGCTGCATTTGTCATGTTTACGGCCAGTCCCTCTGCTGGCTTCCACTCATCAGTTAGTGCTGCACTGTTTTACTGCCCAAATGCACTCCATTATTTGTACAGGTACGACAGAGACGTGCTCGAGGCTCAGTCTTGCCTACAGCCATGAGAGCGGCATGGAGATGAGATGAGACAGGCAAATCAGCCATTTATTTATTGTAATTTGTTTACATGCTCCTCTAAGTGCCATCTGATTATTAGTGTTTGTGCATGTCGTAGCAAAGAGGTTTCACCGCAGCATTGCGTGTTGTGACATGCACATGCTTGTTAATGAGGAATTAAATTTCTTTTCCCAGTAATGTTGAAAACAACAAATACATGTACGTTACCTGTTGTAGATGTGTCTCAGCAGTCTATAGTTTTTGGATAATGTAATATATATCTTTTGTTTTACTATAGCTTGTTATATAGATTTCTATCAGACTTCATGAATACAAATGATATCACTAGATTGTAAATTGAATCATAAATGCTTTCGAATTAACTTAATATTAGCACCTCTCAGTCTATTTTCAGAGACATGGTTCAAGTCTGCTACTGGATTTCATTAATCTTGCATTTTCCTATTAGTGTCGCTGTATTTACTCAATAATGTGCTTTAGGTGTGAATCTAAATTGTGGCATATAGAATATAGTAGCTTTTCTAGAAGTTCGGTTTTATTTCTGAACACATGAAACACTAATATCTTTACATTTATGACTATACCCCCTCACTTTCCTCCCTTTTTTTTATCACAATTGTTTGCGTTATCATGTTGAAAAATGTGAACCTTTAAAATGACAGCTTTATTTCTGACACTGGAGACTCCTTCCATAAATGGTATATAAACAACTCCTCACAGAAACCTTCCCATATCATTCATGCAATCTTTTTCTATAGTAATTTCCAGCTTTAGAACACTTAATGATCAATCAGAATCCAGAACTCAACAACACTGTGGTAGATAAATGCCTTTCGGTTTGGATCACAGTAGTTTTTTTTTATCCTATGTGTTAACGCCACTGATGTTTCTCTTCCTGACTGCGCAGACTAATTTGAGGAAAGCTCTAAAAGAGAACTCAGAGTTGGCGCAGGAATACAGGGAGCTGCAGAAATCCACGATGGTTGCCAAGCGAGAAGCTGCGTTCACGTTGAGTGAGAAAAACAGAGCCGAGGCCTCTTTACACAATCGCACACAGGTAATATAAATAGTCCACCGCACTCTCTTTCTCTTTCTGACACATATGCACCAACGCAGGGAGGTGATGGCAGCAAACGCTTAAGTGATGGCTGGTTAATTGTAAAATGTGCATGCAGAGGGCATCACAACATCACATAATAGCATCACAGTAGCCATTAGAGCTTGTGCAACATCGACCAGCGTGGTCACTGCAATAAACCTTAATGACATACAATACGTTTATAATGAATCTATAGAATATAGAATAAGAGCATCATATAATATCCATATTATTCCTCCACCGGCAATACACAGTGCCATAGCCGCAAAAAAAAAATCTAACCCCAGAAGACTAATACTTTTACAACTCCTCATCTAACTACATGAATGTTATCAAGTGAGAAATGCATGCAAAAGGCAAATCCTGTGGACGGGATTCTCCACGCTCGTGATCAAAGCCTGATTTTCTTCCACGCAGTATTCAGCCTTTCACAGTTTGTTGTTTATTTTCAAACTAAAGATTTTCCGAGACATTTTCTTTCTATTTTTTTATTTTTGGCTGAAGCACAAAGAAGCTTCACTTAGAGTTACACGTAGGATGAGGTACGCTGTATGAAGATGTGTCGATCTCGCATTAAGTCTGATGTCTTTAAAGGACACGCTCTTTACACTGTGTTGAATTCCTGGTTCTGATTGGTTACAAGGTGTCGGAACAGAAAACTGATGAGAAACTGAACAGCTATTCCTTACGCTATGTAAGTACGGCACATAATTGTCGAATTCATAACGAAGGCATCCTGCGAAAATTCTGACGTACTTTCTTGTTTCGATATTCATGCCTTTACATCTTGTGAGTGTTGTGCCGAGACTAGTGTACACATTTTAACATTCATTCTGTTCCACGAGGAATAAACCCCATTTTTTTCCCCCCTTCTTCAGCAGTTGATGGCTGAGGTAATTCTCGTTAGTTCTTTCATGCTTCGAGGAACACATTGCCAAGCAATGATAAGCTTAAAGGAAGAGAGAAGAGATGGGGCGAAGCAAACCACAACATCCTTTAGAATTGAAAACCTTTTTTTTATTTTTTTTACAGGAAAACTATTCTAAAAAGAGAAAAGCAAGCAGCATGTTTTCTGTCTCTCCCTCTCTCTCTCTCTCTCTCTCTCTCTCTCTCAAGCACACACACGCAATCTCTCTTCATTTTATTGTCTTCTTCCAGTGGACTCGGAATAATTTCTAATTGCGGCAGGGGGTTCATGACTCTTTGTGTATGTGTAAAATATGTCTTGAGGGGATTGGTATAAAGTTAAAGTGGGTGAAGTCGAAATATTTTACTCATCAGCTTTGCAGTCACAGAGTTTGCCTCAGCTAGAACAAAACCGCTGAAGCATTTAGAGAAAATTAACCCCCCATCCTGGCAGCCAGATGTGACTGGATTCCACTCAGTGCACATGAGTGGGCAGGGGGAGCAGGAGACTGTGAAATTCCTGTCAGGCCCGTGTACTGCAGAATGGGCTATTGACTGCTTTCTCTATTTCCCTCCATCATTCTTCTTGAACACTGCCATTAATTTCCTCTCTTGCCTTACCATTTCTCTCTCTCTCTCTCTCTCTCTCTCTCTCTCTCTCTCTCTCTCTCCTTTTTCCCCCCTCTTTCTCTCCTCCCCAGCTTTCATTGTTGCAGAGGAGGATGCACAAAGCCATGCTGAAATACTTCAAACACCGCAGCATCTACAGCCAAGCAGAGCTGGCCCACTTCCAGGCCCTCTCCAACCAGAACAAGCAGAAAATGAAAGCCCTCCAGGTATGGGCGGTTTAACACACAGATACACACACACACACACATACACACACACACACACACACACACACACACATACATATACACACCCATATACACACACACGTATGTATGTATATATATATATATATATATATATATATATATATATATATATATAGTTAAAGCCATGTGAATTCATGAATACAGAACAACAGCACTTAGCCAGGATGAATTATCTCTGATTTGGCGTAAGAGATCGTGCCTGTGCCATAGGCTAATGTTTAAAGTGATCTGAAGGATTATCAACCATAATAATAATGTGATGTGTTACAGCTGAAAACAGACACCAGCCTCTGTCCTCTCTTGTTAAGACTGAAATAAAATGCAGCCGGCACTGGAGACTCCTTCAATCAATATTAAACAAACTAGCAGCCTACTCCCAGAAAACGTCAGAGTTTATACATATGTGAAGTGTCCTCCATACCAGCTGTTGATATAGACAAGATACCATATTAGAATGAGCAGATTCATTTGCACTACCGTGAGATCACCTGTTATAGATGATTAATCAACACCAATCAGCATTCGACAGTGCATTGGTGTCATACTGTTTATGTCTTAATATTACACAGATCTTAGAAATGTTCAACATTAATATAATCCAAATGCTAAGAACATATAGAAAGTGGAATAAAGGTTTTTCCACAGGCTAATGGTGAAAACGTGGATGCGATGCGGGCACTGTAATGAGGTGAGCCCTGGTGTGTTTGCGGCTCAGTCAAGGGAGGCGAGCTTAGGAAGCCGGCCTGGGGAATGGAGCATGAAGGCGAGGAGTTCTTAGGGCTTCTCCAAGTGTGAAGGACAAAGGAGCAGCCTTACTCAACTCTGTCGCAGCTTAGCATAGATCTCCTCCCCCTGCCCAAGTCCATAACCACATGCACACACACATACACCCTGCTGATTTAGTTAATGCTGCAATAACTACAGCGGAAAGCAGACCCGCATATAATACTGGTCAAAGGCCAGAGTGTTCAATGACTCACCTTTGTGATTTTTACTTGGTACGTTAAATCGCAAGTAAGCCCAAAATGCAGTACCCTCCTGCAATTTATTAACAGAACAGCCATAACCCACTAACCATGCTTGACGCAATGCTTATTTAGAGTAATAATTCATAACTCCTATATTATTCTGTAGCAGGCCTCACTCTCTATTCAAGCCCTGCATACTTATAATATTGTATTAGGCCTTAGTAGGCTTAAGGCTCTACATTTTGCTTGAACAGGACATGCCCATAAGTGATTACAAGCAAAAACTCTGGGTTATAGCAGGTCCCAGATCAGCTATCATACTTACTTTAGCAAAAATTCTTTTTTTTTTTTTTTTTTAGAGATATGACAATTAACATTGCATCACTACAGTCAATGTATGCCAATGTTTTAGCTTAGTACCATGACTCAGCAAATCATAGGTTAGCATATAGCAACCCATAGCATAGCGGAGATACGTAGCTGACAAGAGTGTTTTATTCCTCTATAACTATATTCCAAAAGTTTAAATTGTAATTCACTGTATAAAAACTTTGTAACAATTTATAGTTAATTTCAATGTTGTGAACACCAGCAAGGAGAGTTAGTTAGTTCCTGATCACGTATGCTACAGCCACTATAAACAGTAGTTTGCTCTTGAAGTTATTCAGACAAGGAAAACGTAGCTTCTCATGTAACTGAGAAAGCTGTTACCATAAAAATGATAATGTACTAGAATAATCACATCGCATTCATACTTGAGAATACAATGGCTGTCTGTAGATATTATTAGAGATATATATATATATATATATATATATATATATATATATATATATATATATATATATATATATATATATGTATATATATATATATATATATATATAAAATATATATATATATTTCATTAGAGGATGCTTTGAAGGAAGATAATTTTTCTACATTGGCGAGGTATTTGTTGATTTGTCACCATGAATTTCTCGCCATGTGCAGCGTTTTGCAAACTTTCCATCTTGAGTACCTGTAACAAGGTGGAGTTTGTGTAACAGATGCCTTCAGCAGACTATATTAGCTTTCTCCTGCAGTATTTCAACACTTCAATCAACACCAGTTTTATTTAAGCAGCCGGATTCTTCATCGGGCTGCACAGGCACAAGACACCCACACGCCCACTGGAGAGGAACGCCCAATCACGAAAAGTAGCGCCACTGATTTGTCACTGTGTCTTCCTGAGGCACAAATGACTGCCTCCGACTAGCTCAACTAGAGTGGAGGGATGTAGTGCGGAGAAGTGTGTGTGGGGGGGGTGAGGGTAGGGGGGTGAAAGAGGAGAAAGAAAGAGAGGGATGGGAGAGCATGAGGCTGTCATCTCGCAAACGCTCCTGCCAAATCAGGGCACTGCGTTCAGGGTTATGCAAGTTTACACCAGGGAAAGCATAATTGACAATTGCTAACAACAGAGAACAGGGTGGAGAGTTGTGAATGGCCGGTAATAATTGGAGCGGATGCCCGCTGCGCTGCTCTCGGGGGATCGTAATCCAAGATCTTGTTTCTGATATAATTGTTAGTCAGAGAATTTCTGCATGGCTAGTCCAGCTCAGATTCCCAAGCTGGTTGACAGTGCAAGGCAGTTTAATAGAAAATCTGGTCACTGAGGGGTTTTTTTTGGAGCAGATGTGCACTGAACCCACATGCACAGTTCACCAGGAGTTTCACATGGCATCTCATCCTCTTGTCTGTTAATCTGATATTGTGTTTCGGCTGAGTCCGAGCAGCATTTCGCATCAGCATCACAGCCTCTTGTTTGCGTGTGTGTGTTTTTTTTATTACATCATTACTCTTGCTTATTTGCCTGCCTGTTTAACCAGGAGGACTTGTCCAGAGCAATCCAGCGCATCTCGGCCTTCCTGATGGACGCCAGGCACGACGCCATGCCAGGCAAACAGAGGCGCATGGACCTCGATGGACTTAACAGGCCGATGCCTACGGTGCAGATAGCAGAGTAATTGGACGCTCACCTTTGTGCCAGACAACTCACTTATAACCCTCTTCAAGCGTGCTTCACTCTCTCCACCCTCTCTGCTCCTCACAGCCCAATCCATAACAATGAAACAGGTGACTTTCATGCTGCTGTCAGGAATGATCTAATTTTAGCTGGGTGAATGATTGCAATTGGCTTTGCCTCATCAGATAATTAATCTATGTCACCATTAATTGGAAAAGAGAATAATTACAGGGCTGTGTTGACAGAAATTCTACGCTTCTCCACATTCCCGGATCTAATTACACCTACTAAAATCTTCCTGACCTTATCCCTTGGTTAGTATACCTGCGTAGTCTTAACCAGCGCATGGCCGAAGTATACGCTTCCACCCTCACCCTGGATCTCTCGCACTCTCTCACTCTCTCCTGCTCTCTCTCGCTCTCTTACTCTTTTTTTTAGTTGTTTATTCCCTCTTTTCTTCCCCCGTCTTCCCGTCCTGCAGAACTGTCTCTCTCAATCACTTTTCAATATTCAATCTTAATTTTGTGGAAGTTTAGCATTTTCAATGAGCTGGAGATGAATGATTAATGAATAAATTTAAATGCTTCATTTTGTCCATGGATCATTAGTCAAGTCCTTTGTGGGAAGGACCTGCAAAAAAAAAAAAAAAAAAAAAGAGAGCACGAGAGAGAGAGAAAGAGAGGGAAAATTATTGAGACATTAGCCTGAAGCGATCCAGGGGTAAATAGTATGCACAGAAGGATGTTGTGTGAGCACTACCCACTGGCGTTCCTCAGAACCCCATGAAAACACTGGCGTTCCTATTTTCTCTCATCACATGACTAATGTGCACCAGTGACAAATTCATTTAGGCCGTTTCATTTCTGCGGTTAACTCCGTATATGCATGTGTGGAAAATAGCGTGCGTTATTAGAAACAGCTTCGTGAATTTTCGATGCTTCAGATGTTTTTCTTCTAAAATAGAAAAAAAAAAAAAAAAAAGTTTAGTAATTTAACAGCATTTGTGATTGCATTTGATTATATAAAGAATAAAACCCTCAGCATCGTGCTGATATAGGAAGTGAATCAACAATGGCATCATGCGAGGTGAAGAGTAGGTACTGTTACCACCCTGGAGTTGATTATTTTCCAGTTACAGCATGTCCTGAAGAATTATATTCTTGTTATGCGACATCAATTTTTTAAAAATCAGCATTTTTGTTTAATACATAAATACATCATTTGTATATGTCTATAGTTTATACAGCAGAGACTCCGTCCACATGCATGCTGTTATAGACCTTGTTATTATTCGTAGTATTTTAGTGTAGTATACAATGGAACTCATATAAACCAATCAGCGGCGAGAACTCAACCTCGCAGTTTCATCGCTTATGCAATTGCTGGGTGGACTTACAGAACTCCTGACAGCCGTATATGAAGTATATGAATAGCTTTATTTGTCAAATATACATTACAGCACAGTGAAATTCTTTCTTTGCATATCTCAGCTTGCTTGAAAGCTGGGGCCAAAGCGCAGGGTCAGCCATGATATAGTGTCCCTGGAGCACAGAGGATTAAGGGCCTTGCTCAAGGGCCCAAGACTGGCAGCTTGGCAATACCCCCAACGCCATATATATATATATATATATATATATATATATATATATATATATATATATATATATATATATATATGGAGGTATATGAAGGTCTGTTGCTTCATAGACTGCTAGAACACGTTCATCCGAATTCCATCTAATGCAAGGCTCTCAGAAATCTCACTCCAGAGAGTCGTTAATGAAACAATCACACCATAGTGTCGGCTACTGATGCGTCATCTCAGGATGCGTCAACGTTCATTATATTTGCTCTTTAGCTTCTCTGTACAGTGTCTCTGTTTTTGTGCAATGAGAGCTGGTGTTCCCTCTTTTTTTTTGCATGCTCTGGATGCCATGGTCATGTTATGAAGGATGACGTGTCTCTTTGCTATCTCTTCCAGTTTGGGCGGCCATATTTTAAATTAGCACACTTCCCAAACACATTTATCTGTGCCCTCTATCCTGCTAATCAATCCTTCGAAATAAATGGCACCAAACCTGGAACACCATAGTGTCATTAATTTCGTCTGGAAACGCACATCAGATCCATCCATCGCCGTTCCGCATTGCTTAGACGTTCACAGATACACGGTTATGCACATGCACGCGCTTTGCGAAATACACAACCCAATTTTTCTTTTGTATTTGCCTACCATTTTAGATATAGTGTGGGTCAATGGGGTTATGTAAGGTTCATAGGTACAATGGTCTGGAGCGTTTCGTATTCACGTTAATATCCACCCCTCCCTTTTTTTTTCCCCATAAAATTGTATGCAGACTAAATGCCTCCTATATCTGTAATATTAAGTCATTTTAAACAGGAATATGTTTTTTTTTTCTGGATACAGTTAGCAGGCTGACACCAGAAGTCAGAAGTAATGGCCTTTTTTTAAGAGATATCATATTTAGCTAATACCTTTGTGCCTTTGTGGATTAATGCCACTGTTTACACCTGTGAATTTGATATTGATACAGTGACAACAACTCGAGCAGTATGAATGATGCTGATGAGTTTGTGTATTCATTTAAGTGTGTGTATGGGGGAGGGGGGTGGGCGTGGGGAGAAAAAAAATGTCTGGAAAGAAAAGACAAAAAAAAAAAGAGAGAAGTGGCAAACAAATTCATCAGGAAAATAATGTATGTTCCTTTTTTCCTCCACACTTGCCTGCTCTCCCACACATTCATCTTAACAGAATAATAATTTGTGAAAGTCTCTGACATTTGTGGCTAGCTAGCATGGTAATAAACCCGTGGCTCGGAACGTTTTTTACTTAATTAGAGTCAATCAATCCAAACTTTTGCTCACTTACCGGTGTGAAACAGCGATATAATGAGCAGAAATCAGCACGGTGATTGGAAATACAAATTACAGCTGTTTAAAGGAAACCACACACTCTACTACGTGGCCAGCGATGCAGAAGCCTGCTGGGGACATCTTGAAGGGTTTGGTGCCAAATCGACGGCTACAGTAGCTCAGGGAGAAGGTGCGAGCAAGCGAGAGAAAGAGAGAGAAAGAGAATACAGCAGAGGCTAATTCATTATGAATACTCTACAAAACGAAGATTGTTTCAATTTATCCCAGTGAAAAAAAAAGTTTAAAAAATTTCAAAAAGTGTATATCAATCAGGATCGTAACTATTACAGCTAGTGCTTGTTTTGGAAGCTAATCGGGTACTAGGTAGTATGCTGAAGTGGTCACTCTATCCACACTGAAGTTTATTACTTTTCAATAACATCATGTCCTGAAGTGTTTCCATCCTCTTATCATCCTTTGGCAACAATTTTTTTCTATTCAGTTTATTGCAAAATACAATAGCGTAAAACAGCACTTTCCTGTGTTGGAAATCTTCCAGAATGTTGACACTGAAGACTCCTTCGATACATGGTATAATCAATGCAGTGCTTATTTTTTCAAACATGAACCTGTTACTATAGAAATGATAACGAATTAGAAACCGTACATTAATATAAACCGTGCTGCTGTTACAGAAAATGAATCATTACCTTCTGACCAATCAGATTTGAGAATCCACAGTGCAGAATTATACAGTAAGGCCCAGGATTTGTTCATGTCTGGGTGTTTTTGTAACAAGTTAAGTGAAAGAGCATTAAAATTTCTGAGCAAAGGTTGATTTCGGAAGTTTCTAAAGCGCACAGGGCGAGCTTGGCAGCCACAGCTTGACGTTGTGTTGCAGTTATTATTGTCAGCCTATTCAAGGGAGCACAGATAATGTAAAATTCTCTGCTTGGTCCCCGTTTGTTTCACTGCTGACTGGAGGGAGTAATTGGGTGGTGCTGACCATATTATTATCCATTTTCAAATGGGTTACAGCAGTGTCGGAACAAAGGAAGGGAAATGAAATTAAAGGCTTAATATCAACGAATGTTGCTTTTTGCACCAAAAGGGTGTGCAAAGCAGAGGGATCGAATACGTCATACATGTTTGTACGTAAAAATATGAAAATAAACTAAACAAAAAAAAATCACGTGTAAAAACAAAAATCTTTTAATAAAACAAAAAAAAATCTAATAATGGAAAATAAATGGCCCGTGTAAAATATTTCATGAAAATAATCGCGTCGGAATCACAGTGAAAATAAATAGGGGTAAAATAAATCTGCTCAAATTAATCATTTGTAGAAAAAAAAAACTGTGTAAAATAATCACCAGTGAAAATTTCATTTTTGGGAAACAGAATAACAATAAAAAATCACATGTGGGAAAAAAAACTGGGTGGGGGGGGGAATAAAGGTGGATTGCAAATCATTCTTGTAAAATGTATATAGAAAAATATATGATTTGTACAGGTAAGTCAAACAAATGAATTATGGGAATAATTATATAAATCAATCTTTTCGTGTGATGTAAATGGAAACCACCGTAACAAAAAATTAATTATTTGTAAAAATAAATTAATAAATAAATAAAATGAGAACGTGAGTCATATAAAAATCAGGAGAAAATTTGGTGAAAAAAACTTAAAGTATGAATGTTTGTGACTTTCACTCTAAAGTGCATGAGGAATCATATCACATCAACTAAGTCAACTTAGATGTGGCCATATAACTGTTTGTTTTTTAGTCATTTCAGGAAACGCTGTCCTACCTGTAAACTCTTTGTTTGTGTGGCGTGTCCCTGTGAGGAACGTTTGGGTTTGGGTGCTGCTTTAACTAATAAAATCTCCCAGCTCTCCTCAGAAATAAGCATCAGCTCTGCTCCAGTGGCTTTACCTTCCCCAGGTGATCGCGCCACTGAGCCCACAGCCGCTCCATCGCACACGGCTCTACTGCTGCTGCTGCCAACCCTGAGGGTGGCTACCCGTTAGCAGCACACACACACACACACTAAAATGCCTGCTTGCACGTACGCACTCAGGTACACAGAAAGACACACAGAGAAATGCTATTGTCCCTCGAGTGTCCCGTCATGTCTCTGCCCTAGCTGCCCAGATGCTCTCTTGGGGACACTTCTTCTCTTACTCTTCCCTATCTCACACACAAACACACATACACACACACACCCTCTGTCTCTCTCTCTTCTCTCTGCTGTGTTTTCTTTGTCATGAGTGATCATCTGCAGGTCTCCAAGCGCCCGGGCCCACCTGGTCGAGAACTCGCCCATTAGAAGCCCATATGTGAGATAGAAGCAGCACATCCACATTTCCACACCAATGCAACACTCCTGTGGGACAACACACACATACACATTTTTCTTACCTTGTGAGGACCTATTAATGCAGCTAATTAATGCTGTGCTACAAATACTGTACATCTAACCTCGGCCCTAACCTCAGAAACCAATAGGAAGCCTTTTGTCTCTCGTGTTTTTGTTTTTTTTAGGTTTTTCTTGAAAAACAAAAAAAAGTGAAAATTTAAAAAAAAAGCACGTTTCTGTATATAAACAAGTCAATTGTCACTGTAAAGTCAAAATTCTGATATTCATATCTTTGTGAGGACATGTGGTTCCCATTGGGATTATAAAAACATTTCCTTACCTCCATACACACACACACACACACACTCACACACACATATACACATTTTTCGTATCTTGTGAGGACCTATTAATGCAGCTAATTAATGCTTTGCTACACCTACTGTACCTCTAACCTTGGCCCTAACCTTAGAAACCAATAGGAAGCCTTTTGTCTCTCCTGTTTTTGGTTTTTTTTTTTTTTTTTTAGGTTTTTCTGTGTGTAAAAAATAAATAAATAAATAAATAAATAAAAGAGTGAAAATAAAAAAGCAAGTTTCCCTATATAAACAAGTCAATTGTCCCTATGAAGTCAGAATTCATATATTCATATCTTTGTGAGGACATGTGGTTCCCATTGAGATTATAAAAACATTTCCTTACCTCCATACACACACACACACACACACACACACACACACACACACACACACACACACACATGCACACAGAGTATCAAAACTAATTTGACTCATTATTATGTTGTTGAGTCAATCATATGGAAAAAAGTAAATTTCCATTTGCTATCGCATTTCATTTCCATGTGTAGGAATAGTATAAAGAACAGAAAGAATATAAAACAAAATGAATCACATGTTTAACACATACAGTATGTGTTATGGAAATGTTTATTTTTGTGAGATCAGGACATATGATAAGATCAGAATGACAGTGGTGCCAATATTTATGGCTTAAATAGCATTTAACTGTTTGGTGATGAGAGAAAACACTTTTTTTGCTTTCATTGTTATAGATCAGAACAAACACAAATAAAATTGACCAAGAAAAGGGGGAATAACTGAAGAGAAAAGGATGCAGGATGTGAAAGATACTTTACTTTAGACTTTATGCAGGTGAACTTTGACAACTGGGATTCACTTTAGACTTCTGAGCCAATAAAAAAACAAAGTGGAAAATCTGCAGATCTCACACTTGTCTTGCTTTTTTATTAAATTGTAGTTTAGAGTTTTTAATTCCAGGTTTTTATGGTAAAAAACTGCAGCAAAATAGTTGTTTTTCTTTTGTTATTGTAGGGTTTATTGTTTTTTATTTGTATAAAATTCAGTTTTATTTTTATTTGTTCATGGTTAAATATCCAATGTTTTTGTGTAACTATGATTAGAATTAGAATTCTGTTTTTGTAGTACAGTGTATGATTTTGGGTTTTTGAAGTAAAAAGCTTTTGAATTTTATTGGTTTGGTTACTTTAGAGGTCATTCTGAGGTTTTCATGGTGAGGCTAATAGAATTTATAGAATTCTGTTTTTCACTTGGCAAATTTGATTTTGTTCGTGCTGAAATAAGTTTTCTTTGTGTTAAATTTCAAAAGTTTTGTGTAAAATGTTTAGTGTTTTGGTGGTAAAATGAAGTCTTCTTTCTGTTCATTTCTGTTAAATGTTTGTTTGTTTTTTTTTACTGAGATTTTCTTGTTAGCAATGTTGGCACATCTGAAATGATTACCAATATATCTACACCTCACATTCATCTCCATCTCTGCAGTAACGGACAAGAATCTATAAATGTTCAGGGTATTTTTAATTCGATGTGAATGGCCTTCTATGTAGAGTCATTGATACTGATATGCTGCTGCGCAAAGGGCAATATAGAATCAAGCACACAGATCATTTGCACGGATAAAACATGGCTTTGTGAAGGAGGGACTGTGGGAGCATTATTATAACAATCCTAACATACTCCAAAACACACTGTGAAAAATCAACACTATTAAAGCTCAGGCTATTCTACATAACTCAAATGTTAAGGATTTAACACATGATTTAAAAAAAAAAAACGTGCCATCTTCTTACACAAAAAGCTACCTTCTGAACATTGTCACTGCACCACATTTAGTTAGCAAAAATATTTTTTACAAACAAGATGATATCGCAGCACTCCGTGATATTAATATGATCTGTTCCCTGATCTGTAAAGCACCTGGTTATCTTGCTTGGCGCCGATAAGAAAAAGTGCTGCGGATTTCCAGTTTGTGAGCACATTTGGGCTGAATCTTTCACACGTCACAAATTGCAGATGGGAAGCGGTGATCTTGAACAGCCGATCACCCCAGCGTGACCATCTGACACCTTCCATTTAGGAAAATAATACTTTCTATCTTAGCATACTCTCCCCACTGCAGCCAACCAAAGGAAATATGCTTGGAGGAGTTTCAGCTACTAACTTTCACTCCTTCTACGCTCTTCATTCTCTCTCTCTCTCTTTCTCTTTCTCTCTCTTTCTGCTTTTCCAGGATTTCATTTTTGTCCTTTATTAAACTATAGGTGTTGGATTCTTAAAGGTTTTCGATATACAGAGATAATCTGTATTTAAACTAGCTACATTCACTCATATATCAACATAATAATTAAATAAATAAAAACAAAATTAAATGACATTCAGGCATGCAGTTACAAATCATAGGATGTAATGTTATATATCATATTATATATATTATAAATATATATTAATAATTGTATTCAATATAAAGATTTAGACTCCTCCAAATACCCCGAATGACTACAACAGAGGGAAGAGACAATCCATAAAACAACCCCGAAAACAGTCTCATGCTCTCAGTTACAGCTCCCACCAGTTGGTATGGCATGTACTGAGGGGTTTTGTTGCTTTTATACCACAGCAGATTCATTGTAAAAACCATTACATTTTGACTTGTTGAAGAGCAACGTGCCTTTATTATATACATTTATAGTTACATTTATCCGTTAAAGCAACTTCCTATATTTTAATGACTTTCTGATCCAAAGCACCGACATTGGAGACTCCATTCCAACTGTGAAATATCTTTTGTGTTAGCGTACATTGTGCTAATATCTCACAGGTCTTTCCATTGCATACACCAATTTTTGCATACACCCCCCAAGAAAACAATGTGTTGTTTACACCCTTAAAAAAAACATTATAGTAAAAAGTTGAGTATTCCACAGCGCTGTTAAATTCTCTATTCTGATACTCATGGCTGATCCGCAGCATTAACTGTTTTGCTTTTTCATACAGTAAAGGGAAAAGAATATGTGTTTGAGGCATGTCATCTTCAGGACAGAAGAGTTTACTTTATTTATTTATTTATTTATTTTTTGGTAACATGAGAAGTTTGGATTTTTAGCCTTGATAGTGTCCTTTAATAAAGAGAGGTTGGTTGTTTGAAAAAACATTAAATTCCATTGTTTAGTGCTGCAGATTACATCTACTGTATAGCATTAAACAGACGCCCTTATCCAGAGGGACATTCAGTTATATAATTTTTGCAACTAAGCAGTTGAAGGTTAGGGGCCTTGCTCAAGGGGAGCAAGGTGGTGTTGAGATTTGAGCTCATGACCTTCTGATTAGAAATCCAACATCTTAACCACTTAGCTACCAGATTACAAAGAATAAAACCCATTGTGTTACAGAAAAATAATCCACTTTGCACAATATAACACATTTCACAGGAAGTACAAATATCTTTAGATTTCATAAAGCCTGTTTTTAGACACTTTTGCATGTTTCATGCTTTAAATGATGATTTTTTTGCTGTCTTGTAGAAAGAACTGATTAAAATTATCCAATAGAACAGATTATTTCAAGCTTGAAATGAGTTCAAATGTCTAGAAATAATCGTATAGTTGGTTTATTGTGATCTTATAATAGGAAATATTAAATACAAATGAAAGGTATCAAGATATAGATGTTTCCTTTTTGGCAACAGTGATACCGCTGTTGATTGTTTTCTATTAAGAGCATAACACATTGTTTAATTCCTCACATATCTGATGCAAATTAGCCGATACAACGCTTTTGATTAGGAATTGTTGTGTGGACATGTATTGTGCACGCAGGTGTACATGTTTATTGATGATGATCACACCGCTCGCTCGGGCTGGAGTGCCAGTACTCAACTCCAAATCCTCCACTCATGAGGATTACATGTGTAACGCCAGCCATAAATAAGAGTTGGGTTTTTAACTGAGGGGAAGAGAGAGTTGTAAATGTTCTCAGTGATTTGCAGTCTCTAAGGGTTTAATTAAGCCCACAGTCTCCGCTTTAACATGATGAGACTCACTCGACGCCCCGCCGTAACACGGCACACACCCGGAATGCCCCGCCATCTCAAGTCCATGGGCCTCTGGAGAACCGAGACGCTAGACGGAGCTTAAACGCTCGGAGAGACGGCCATCTCAGATGGTCTAACAAGTCAACGGAGAATTGGCTGATAGCATATCAATTTATGCCCACTGATTCCCACTGGTTATGAACTATGACACTATGACGAGAGTACGGATTTATAAAAAATTTTAAAAAGTTTTATAATAGGTGTTTAGAAAATGACTGGGAATCCTAATCTATTTATTTACTTACTTTTTGTTTTGACGTTGTTGTTTTTAACATTAACTTTTATATTTGCGTTTTATTCTTTTGATGAGACACTTTATGAAAATAATCAACGACATGCAGAAATACTGCATGAAAATAAAAATGCAGATTATTTTACAAAAACAGCATGTTTTTTTCCCTCTTATATCACCATAGTTCATATCATGTTACACTTTTGTATTGATTACAGAACGAGACTTTTTATTTGTTCAGAGTTCACTGTTGTGGAAGGTCCAGGAAGCAGGTTCCTGGTGTCACTTAGCAGCTGCAAACACTCGTTCTTTGACCAGCCACTTAACATTTTTTAAACAAACAAATAAAAATGCAGGAGCTTTTAGTGTTCATGTGGGGACTGTTTTTGTTGTAATTTTAAATGTAAATCAGCACAATTCATATGTTATATGGAAAAAGTCACTGAAGTGTGCTTTTGTTTATGACAATTAAGTGTGCAGGACTTTAAGTATCTACTGAAAAAGAATGTGGGGTAATTTGCTGTTTTTTTTTTATTGTTTAATAGCAACAAAAGTTGATAAATAACTATGGTATAAGAGGAAAAATTCACTTCAGACTAATGATCTACTGTAAGTATTTACATTGCAGTTTGGAATAACTAGCAGAAAAAGCATCTATGGGTAAGGTGGTGGGAGTATTTTGCCTATGAAAGGTATAGATTGTATATATGCACAAACTACAGTTAGAGATATAATCCCAAATATCCATAATGACACTGAAAGCAAAAATGACTATGAAAGTTAATAGCTTAAAAAAAATCCAGTGGTTGTCCAGAAGTGTTTTATTCCACTTATACTACAGTATATACTAATATATATATTAGTGTGTGTGTGTGTGTGTGTGGTAAAATGCTAATTACTAATGATGTAACAATTCATGACAAAACCAAAAAAAAATAAACCCACAATTTTCTCCAAGGCATTAAATTAGTGCAGAGATTTAATTAGTCAGGATAGTCAGTCTGCTCCCAAACTCATTATGAATATTTGGGATTATATTATAAGCATTAGTATAAGTATAGCATAGCAGATTGAGCTGTGGGGTGTGGATGTGGGGCAGGAGTTTTGCTGATGTTCAGGCTAGTTTCAGGTTTGTGTGTGTGTGTGTATATATATATATATATATATATATATATATATATATATATATATATATATATATATATATATATAGAGAGAGAGAGAGAGAGAGAGAGAGAGAGAGAGAGAGAGAGTATAAATTACTGTAGTACTGTTGACAAATAATTGTAGTATAAGAGGAATAAAACACTTCTGGACGCCCAACACATACAGCAATACCCCTAATTTATGACATTACATTTAAATTTGATAACCAGGTCTGATTTCAAAGCCATTATGAATATTTGGTGGGATTATATTTTATAACTGTATTTTGTGTTTTTTGGATGCTTGAAAATCAAAGTTTGCAGGACTTCTGGTATCAGCTTTTGAAGGACTAGCATGAAGAAGAAGAAGAGGAGGAAGAAGAAGAAGAAGAGGAAGACAGGGATGAGGTGGTGGGGTGTGTGTGTGTGGGGGGTATTTTGGCGATGGAGATTAAGGCAAGGGCTTTTTGTCATTTGTGCGAGACAAGCCATTCATCCATCCCGTTCTCAGCCAACAAAAAAAAAGGCTGCTCCCAGAAATTAGCAGTTTCAGCTCAGCAGCAAAGCCGTCGGGCTGTGAAGGCACAGAGAAATTGACTAATTAGCAATGCGCACTAAAACTTGACGGTTCTCTCCATAACGGCGAGGCACAAAAAAAAAAAAAAGACTCGCTTTTTTCCTTCTCTTCTATTTCACTCTTTTTTGTCTTTTCTCCTCTTTTTTTCCCTCCCCTCTCTCCATAGATGTTTGAAATCGCAGTCATTTACGCTCGACAGTTTTTACAATAGCCTTGAGCCATAATTTTGCCCGTCTCTCTAGCATCCATAGCCCTGCATGGTCTCTCTCCGCCGGCCATGCGCGACCGTTTCTCTCCCCAACCGTGGATTTCCTATTACTCTCGTTACGACTCACTGAGCCCCAGGCCCAAGGATAATGATGTGTTGTTTCTTGGTAGCATAATTTGTCACACGTATATTTCTTCTTCTTCTTCTTCTTCTGCTTCTTCTCTTGCAGAAAGCACGGCTCTCTCTTTCTCTCTCTCTCTCAGCACTCAGCACACTTCTTAGTTTAGTTTTAATTCGGGCGCACGCGTAGAATAAGGGAGAGAACAAAAAGAGAGAAATAAATACACGGCTCGCGCATCGGGTTTATACACAGATTTTAAGAAGGTGAAGAAAAGAAAAGGAAAGAACAAAAAAATAGGGAAAGGACGAAGAAAGGAACAAAGACAAAGTGCTGGCTGTGAGGGGATACACATATCTTAAGGATCTGGGGATACTTTGTTTTTCTCCGCTTGAACTCAAGGTAAGTTTGGCTCGTCTCATCTCGGCTCATCTCGGCTCGTCTCCTGAAGACCGGATACTAAAACCCTTACGCGCGGAGGTACGAGAAGGAGAGAGAAAGAGAGAGAGAGAGAGAGAGGTGGACGAATACCCCGGGTTCAGGTTTAAGTTCACTAGAGGGGGGTTCGGGTTTATTTCCGTTGGGGAACAGAGGGGAAAAAAGGCGCAGCAGCGGATTTATGGTGGTCGCCGGAGTCTAATTGCTTTTGTATCTCGGATTTCGGAATGCGCACATAGCTGCTGGAAATGTAAATGCCCGTGTAGGCTACGTGGTGTGTGTGTGCGTGTGTGTGCGTGTGTGTGTCAGAGAGAGAGAGAGAGAGAGGAGAGGAAAGTGTGTGTGAGGCAACGTGATCGGATAGCAAACCCTGAGTCTATACAGTGATCATGCCTTTTTTGCATTGCATTGCATCCTGCGTTATGGGAACCGAGTTGGTTTCTGCGCTCCAGCACGCAGCTTTTGTAATCAGGTTCGGGCCAGATAGGCTTTAGCAGGCATATATAGAAGTGGTGGTGGTGGTGGTGGTGGTGTGTGTGGGGGGGAGTCCAAGGGTTTTGCTCTTTGATTTAGAAGAAGATAAATGGCTCCGGTATTGTTTGCTTGTAGGAGGTGCGAGCGGCTCACAAGTCATGTCCAGATCGGGCGACCGGACGTCTACGTTTGACCCGACACACAGCGACACGCTGCTGCACGGGCTCAACCTGCTGTGGAGGAAGCAGCTCTTCTGCGACGTGACCCTCACCGCTCAGGGACAGCAGTTCCACTGCCACAAAGCCGTGCTCGCGTCCTGCTCGCAGTACTTCCGGTCCCTGTTCTCGGCGTCGCACGCGCTCAACAATGAGCCGCTCGCCGGGAAGGACCAAAGCAGCGGCGGAACTCCGTCGTCGTCCCCGGATGAAAAGCTCCTGGCCAGCCCTCGCTCCATCAGCAACCTGGTGCTGCAGGGCTGCTCGTCCATCGGACTGCGTCTGGTCCTCGAATACCTGTACACGGCCAACGTGACGCTCTCGCTGGACACTGTGGAGGAGGTGCTCTCGGTCAGCAAGATCCTCAACATCCCACAGGTCACCAAGCTAAGCGTGCAGTTCCTCAATGACCAGATCTCGGTCCAGAACTACAAGCAGATCTGCAAGATCGCCGCCCTGCACGGCCTGGATGAGACCAAGAAGCTGGCCAACAAGTACCTCGTCGAGGACGTGCTGCTTCTTAACTTCGAGGAGATGTGCGCCATGCTGGATGCGCTGCCACCGCCCGTCGAGTCTGAGCTAGCACTGTTTCAGATGTCCGTCCTGTGGCTGGAGCACGACCGTGAGACCAGGATGCACTATGCGCCCGACCTGATGAAGCGCCTCCGTTTCGCCCTCATCCCGGCCCCGGAGCTCGTCGAGAGGGTGCAGTCTGTTGACTTCATGAGGAGCGACCCCGTGTGCCAGAAGCTCCTGCTTGATGCCATGAACTACCACCTGATGCCCTTCAGACAGCACTGCAGACAGACACAAGCCAGCAGGTACCTGTATGCTTCAGTCATATACATCAAGATGTACATAGTAACATACTAGTATAAAAATATGACCCATAACATACTACCAATTAAAATTCTTCCTCGAAAAATGTTACTCATAACATACTGGCAATGAAAATTCAATTTTTGGTGCAGCGATGGTGAGAGTAGCAATTGCCTTTTTCAGTTTGATGTAATAATCATTTTTTAGGACGTCCCTAAAAAAGTTAACAAAAAAATTCGCATTTAAGAAGAGGAGCAACATTCACTCATCATCACATGCTGTAAACAGTGAACAGGTATTTATTATGAGTAAAATCCCAGAACGAGGGGTTAACTAGCTATCTTTCACAAGTGTCCTCAGTGCAGATTGATTTTTCTGTACCTAAATTAGGCTCATCGTTCAGAATCAGCATTTGTGCTTTTTTTCTGACTTTTTAACTCTCAGAACTCCAAGGTCCAAGCAAACTTTTGTGAGATCTTGCGGTTTGAATTAAGCCTTTAAAGTCAGCTAATAATACACATAAGAACTCAGTAATAAATGCAGTAATGTTGATCATCACCAGCTCTGTACACTCTATAGTTAATTCATGTTCAAGAGAAAAAGGCTTATTGACTTATTCAGTCTGTGGGGAACACAGAATGCCAACATTCTTCATTCCATCCCCGCCTGCATGCTGCTCTGGATCTCTGTTTCGGATGTGAACTTCAAGCTCAGGCCTCGACTCGAGGTGATTCCCTGTAACTGAACAGCCCACACGATAGGAAACATTCAATCCTAACCTTCACCAGGCACAAAATTAACCGAGGATACTTGTCTTTTTTACATTCAGGCCACATCGCCTATTACATACATGGTATTTGGGATCATGTGAAATATTTAGTATTGTAATTGCCAGTTTTGTTGACATGAAATAATATTTGACAGGAATTGAAACACTTAAACACCGGGTATGTGTTTTGCACCCATTTCTGTGTTACTTCTTTATACTTTCACCAGATAATTGTGTTATGTTATGTATGTTATGTCTTTTTTCTAACCTACAAGGCCACTTTTAAGGTATATAATAACCATAGCTTTGCTCTCTTTTGTGTTTCACGAGTATGACATTACTCACTAGTTATGTTCCAGTAGCAGCCATTACTGTAAATATATTTATTTGTTTATTAATATTTTTCTTAATTTTATCAATGCAATTAATCTAGTAGCTTTCTAAACACTAAATGTTGCTCAACTGCTTTATAATGTTAAAAAATAAAAATGTTATGTCATCCAGAAAACAGAAAAAGGCATGGCAAGAATCTTATTGTGCATACTTTACTACATACTGTAGATTAATTATTTTAAATCAGTACTTTATATTACACATATGGAATTAAAATTTCCAGTAGGATTACATTTTACTAGAGGATTTCACATGACACACTGAAGTGTTTATAAGTTATACAGCTAAGTAGTGTGTAAGATATGTGGTTACGGTATTTTTGTGAATAGTTTTACAAAACAAGTGAACTGATTCACATGCAGAAGCTCAATTCGAATTGTTTTCTCTGTTCTTTGTTCTGATATTCCAGAATCCGTTCCAACAAAAGGATGCTACTCCTGGTTGGAGGTCTGCCTCCAGGACCTGACCGCCTCCCCAGTAATCTAGTGCAGTACTATGATGATGAAAAGAAGACATGGAAGATCCTTACAAGTGAGTGCCCTCATCTCCATCCTGTAAACTTTTTCTTTGCAGAACGATCTCAAAGTCTCACTGCCAGACTCGTCCTACGGTAAAATAGGAAGTTCAAACTCCTTAGACGCTTGAAGTAATGATGTATCACTATTACTTTTAATGTAACTTATTAATCAGAGCGTGACTCATCTTCACACCATTGTGGAGCTCTGGCGTTCCTTATTTTCTCTTCTTTTTCTTCTTTTGTTATTCTCTGTTGAAGAGGACTGTTAGCAAGGTGAATTTTAACTTGAAGATTTAGTGAGGATTTATCAGCAGAGGATCACACACACACACACACACACACACACACACACACACACACACACACACACACACACACACACAGGTTGCATACTTTAATTCTATAAATTTTGAAGTCATTCTTTTTCAGTTTTGCTATGGATAATATTATAAATAAATAGATACATTAATTAATTAATTAATTAATTAACCCACAGTACTCACAGTAGAGACTCAGCTCATTTGTAGTGCCTTGTATGGTGGGTGCCAATAAATAAGAAGCATAAACATTTAACAAATAAAACAAGACAATTGTTGGTGTTTCTTAATAATAATAATAATAATAATAATAATACATTTTAGGTGCCTTTCAAAACACTTAAGGACACAGTACAATTGAGTGATAATCATAAAAACAAGACAAACAACAGCTGTATAACTGTAAAAATGAATCAGAAAAGGCTAATCTGAACAGATGAGTTTTCAGGCATGATTTAAAAGTGGTCAGACAGTCACTTTCTCATATAGATGGTAGTAGAGAAATCCAAAGATAAGGAGCAACCCAGCTAAATGCCCTTAAACCCCATAGTGACTGAACGAACAGAAGGTATAAAAGGGATACAGATGAAGAAGATCTGAGAGTACGCTTAGGGATGTAAGTATGAAGCAAGTCAGAGAGATATGATGAAGCAAGATTATGAAGAACTTTAAACAGTGAGAAGCAGAATCTTGTAATCTATTTAGTATTTGACAGAACTTTAATTATCAATGACATTAAATATTAATACAGCAACACGATTTTCATTAAGAACTACACAAAATGGATTGTTTGTTATTTAAGAGGAATAAAACACTTCAGAATGTGAGGTTTGAAAATAACCCTCATGGTAATAACAGTAACCCCACTTAGCTGTCATTAATTATTTTCCTGTAACAGCATGCCTTAAGTATTTTAGTTCTAACATAGCTACCATTTAGTGTAATGTACTATTTATCACCTCAAGGCAGATAAACATGAAAAAAGGGACATTTTGTTGACAAATACACATCTGTTTATCTGTACCCATTAAAAACAGCTTTGTAACTGTGAGAGTTATTGCCATTGTTGCGCAGACATTCAATATGGAATTGGATATACGTCTATAACATATACACTGTACAGGGTCAAGCAGTTAGAGGATCATTGTTTTCTCATTGAGCTTGCCCCATGGCTGTTCAGGATGTCCAAATTGCAAAACCACCCTTAACACATGAACGTGTGGATAATGATGGTGGTGGTGTGCAAACTGAGAAAAATGTCACGATTGATTGGAAGGTGCTTTATATATTTATTTTCTATAACAGCAGCTCGGTCTAATATGTTATTTTTTTTTAGCAACAGCTTGTTCATTTGCACTAACAGAGAGGAATTAACACAGAAAGTGGTTTAAAAAAAAGTTTCTATAACTTTTATGAAAGGTTTCTCCAGTCAGTTAGCAGTCAGTAAGTTTTCCCACATCTTCAGGACTGAGGAGTTTTACACTTTGTGTTTCTCATTAACAAGTTGACAAGTTGCCTTTTTTGTTTGTTTTATTAACATCAAAAGAAAATGAAAACAAACAAACAAAAAAAAAAACAGTAAATGAAAAAGCCATTTGTAAAGTTTTTACCTTTTGGAACATAGTACATAAAGCCTAGATTAGCAAATTAGCTAGCTAAATAAAAACAAAAAAAACAATAAAAACAATGTATAAGAAGAAATTAACCAGATATCAATCACTGTTAGCTACACAGCTAGCTACCGCCACACACAGAATGTGATTACACAAACGTAAATAATATTAGTGAGCTAGTTGCAAAGACAAGTACAGAAACACGAAGATCATCAAGCTATTAAAACAGGACTAACACAAAACTCATTTTTAGTCAGCTTGCTGCCTTAAAAGCGTGTGAAGAAAGTGAAGCAACCAAACAGCCATAGTTAGCAAGCTAGTTGCCTTTAAATCATAATGTAGGGTAAAAAAAACACATGGAAAAGTGAGTAGAGGTTATTTTTCTTTTCTGATTTCTTCTTGTCACCACTGTATTATGATGTGTGACGTTTCTGTAAAAAAACAAGATGAAGTTTGAAGTAAATACTATTTAAAATAGTAAGATTTTTTTTTATTACAAGTCAATAATTCCAAACAAAGAAACATAACATACGACAGACAGGTTTACTCCTGGTTTTGCATTGATCTAATACCCAAAAGTGTTCCACATGCTTTAGGTTTGATGTTTTTATGAAAAGGGCACATACTTTATTTTATGATGCTGTTTGTGACAGGCATGAAGGCATCTGGGGCTTATCTTCCATGCACACAAATGAGTGAGTGCCATCTAGTGTACTCAATTCGCTATCTACCCCAGAACGAGCTGAGCAAGTGCTCTTTTTCAGGGTACACTTAATAATCACTTAGCCAATGATTGGTGAATGTGATGGGGCTAATAAATTAACTTTGAAGGTCACCAAAAAAGTCAGTTTATGAATGTATTATAGTGTCAATGTATAAATGAAGTTTTTGTCTTAAAGGTGCATTAGACAAGATTAGAGCTGAAGTAGATAAGTAATTGACTTAGAACAAGTGAAGTACCGACTCCACCTTCAGTTTTTACCCCATGTACACTCAGCCACACCCCCAGCATCATTGCCAGCAGGGCTCACCTGAATATGCGATGGTGTTCACATTTTACCTACTAGACAAATATACTGCCGGCAACTGGAACCAGCCTGATAAAGCTCATAATCTGACCCATGAAATAAATGTATGATCTGTGTTATAAATTAAAACTACCTTGTGGACCATAATTAAAAAAGAAAAGTGCAAGTCACTGTTATTCCACTAGGGGGTATAATAGAGCAATAACCCTAGGACCATTAACTCAGCTATTCAGAACATGTGTTAATGATGAGTCATTCTACATTAACAAGCAACAGTTTTAAGCCGAAACAACTACTGAAGCGATGTTACGCTGTTTCTGTAATATAACTGACAGGAAACTGAACATAAAACACAACTGACCAAACAGAAGCGTAGATTTCCCTTTTTTCTTTTTTTTTTTTTATCCCGTTCTACATAACTTGTGGACATTTCGTATACAGTCAAAGGTGTTTAAAGAAAACAATGAACAAGTTGTACTCTTATTTTGACTATGTATAACAGTATAAAGTATTATTATATGCATATACTGTAATATGCGCACATTCCAAAGTGAACCTGATTTAATCAAAAAGAAATGTAACATCACTTAATGAAAATTTTCAATTTTTCAATCTTTTGTCTGTATTTGAATGTAGTGTATGTCAGGATGTATTTGAATATGATATGAGGTCACTTTGAAGGTACACAATTTTTCTGCGGAATTGTACAAATGAGCTAATAAATAATTAATCAACCAACAAAATTGTACATAAATAAATAGATGTCTTCAATTTTATTAGAATGAATTGTAATTGATCTTAGCTTGCGTTTTTGCAAAATTCATTATTCAAAGAACCATATAATAAAATAATTTGTTGATGGCTTAGTTTGTGAATGGTACATTTTTTCTTATATACACTATTCATAGTTTTACCCTCTATATTTTTTCTTTCTGTTTCCTTGGATGATCTTTTTATTAACTGCATAATCCTCTGCTCCTGCAGTCACCTCGCTGACCCCCGTCAGATAAAGTTGTATTATCTTGGCAGGCAGTAGCTCCGACTTGTCATTTGCAGAACTTTGTGGAATTGGTCAATGGAAGCAGTACGATTCAAGGCTGTCTAATTTGCCATCATCTGCGATCCATCAGGCAGCGAAGAGGTGACAGTGGAGATGAATGATAGAGACAGACAGGTGGCTCTTAACGTACGACTGATTTACGCAGCAGTGGCACGGGCCAGAGATTTATTGAGTGAACATGATCGTGTTCATTATGACTGCCACCTCGAGACCATTTCTCTGTCTTCCAACAGGGGGGTCAGTTTAGATGGAGGCACAACAACAAATCTACGTTTTATTGCAGATGAATGGTTTTTATCTTTTAAATAGGCTGATAAAATTTGTGCTTTGGCTGCCGCATGTTACTATTTTTGAATTTTTTGATACAGACATGTTGGATGTAATCCCCCATAGCACAGTTTGTTGTTTTTGATGTTTTATTGTAAAATTGTAAATCAATCATCAACAAATAGAAGTGGAGATACTGTGACCAAAGCGAAGTTTTCTATAACAGTTATTTTCATCCATTTCTAGTTGCATTCAGTGTTGTGAATCATTTATGAAACAAGCTAGTTCCTGTTATTGGTTACAGTATAGTAGCTCTAATATTTATTACTAATAAAATCATAACATACTAGACAGAGTACATTAATATAAATATGTTGTAGTATTGTTATTTGACTAATCAGACCTAAGAATGCAACAGTTCTAACCCAATCTTTGTATGGGTTTGTTTTACAGTAATGCCTTACAACAGTGCCCACCATTGTGTAGTAGAAGTGGAGAACTTTCTTCTGCTGCTAGGGGGTGAGGACCAGTGGAACCCCAATGGTAAAATATTTAATATATAATTAAATGAAATCAATTTTTGGAACAATAATCAGGGTGTGTAAATGAATTCTGGTTCCTCTGCAGGCAAACACAGCACTAATTTCGTAAGTCGATATGACCCAAGATTCAACAGCTGGATCCAGCTGCCCCCAATGCAGGAGAGGTACGGTTTACAAAATGAAGCTGTTCGGTTTCTTTTTTTTCATGACCACTATTCATCATGACCATACACATGTAAATGATCTGTTCTCAGGAGGGCAAGTTTCTTTGCGTGCTCTCTTGAAAAACACCTTTACGTCATTGGAGGAAGGAACGAGACAGGCTACCTATCCAGTGTTGAGGCATATAACCTGGAAACTAACGAATGGAACTACGTTTCGTCTCTTCCCCAACCTCTCGCAGCACACGCCGGTGCAGTTCATAACGGGAAAATCTATATCTCAGGTGAGATCATTCATAATTCCTAAAAATACCTCTTTGTGCATTTAAGACAGTAACAATTGTGAATGAATCGCATCTGTACCATGTCCATTAACAAATGCAATATAAAATTTTTTTTTTTTTTTTTTTTTTACATAATCAACATTCATAAAATTGTCAATATAGGAATAATTAATATAGCATGCTCACCTTTAACAAAAAGCATGACTGGATGCTAGAGTACAGTTTTAATGAATATGTATGCCATATTTTATACAGGTGGAGTCCATAATGGCGAGTATGTGTCCTGGCTGTACTGCTATGACCCGGTGATGGACGTGTGGGCCAGGAAACAGGACATGAACACTAAACGTGCTATACACGCACTCGCAGTCATGAACGATCGCCTCTACGCCATTGGTGGAAATCACTTAAAAGGTATAATTCATACGAAGCATACTACAAATAACACCCAAAACAATTTTACGTAAAGTAGGTCACTGTAGGATGTTGGAGACGGATGATCCGCTGTGGCGACGCCTAACGGGAACAGACGAAGAAGAAGAAAAAGAAGAAGAAAGTCACTTGAGGATGTGCTCTTATAAGAAAATAATCTGTAATAATCCTGTGTTTTATTCCCCTTATAACACATCAGTGTACCAACACATACACTTATTTTATTCATTAAAGAAATGACACACACATAAAAATGTTTTTAAATTTATGGTAATGTTCAAAGTTCCAAGAAAAAAGTGATTTTCCACTTACAGAATATACAACAGAGGTTAGTTTATCTGTCCTCATTATAAGATTTAGTATCTACAATTATAAACAGCCATCCTATTAGCTTAAACAAAACTTAAATACAAAATAAATGTTTTTATTTAGTGAATTTAAATGATGCAACAGTATATAAGTAAACTGTTTTGTAAAAAGCTTTGTTTGGTTTTTTTTTAGGATTCTCTCATCTGGATGTGATGTTGGTGGAATGTTATGACCCTAAAGGAGATCAGTGGAACATCTTACAGACGCCCATTCTGGAGGGCCGCAGTGGTCCCGGCTGTGCCGTGCTGGATGACAGCATTTACCTGGTTGGAGGCTACAGCTGGAGCATGGTAACTACCTCTAACATCTGGCACAATGTTACCGGGAGTGTACATGTAACTGTAGGAGATTGTAGAAATTTATTTCAATTAAATGAAAAGAACAGCAGCTCTACTACTAGTGCGTTTCAATGTGCAAACATAAGCAAAAGGTTCAAAAGAAACATGAGGTTTTATCAGTAGAACCAAGAGAGGAAACTAAGGAAAAGACACATCCAAGAGAGGAGACACAGGTGGCAGTAATGTTTTAAAAAAAGTCAGGAACATGGAAGACAACGTGAGGGACAATGGAGCCCTCTAGTGGCCATCGCACAACACAACACAAGTTCAAATTCTGACTATTGTAATTGATAATTTTACTGTAACTTTATTTACATTAAAATAATAAAAAAAAATACATCATGTTCTACAATTAATAATGAAACCATAATTGTTAAATCGCTGTGTAAATAAAATAAAATAAAGAAAGAAATAAAACACTAAACGCTTTAATTTTTTAATTTTAATGCTGTAAATGTTAACTGATGTGACATATTGTGTTCTTTTAGATAAACTTTTGCTTAAATTTCAGGGAGCCTACAAGTCATCCACCATCTGCTACAGCCCGGAGAAGGGAACATGGACCGAATTAGAAGGCGAAGTAGCAGAACCTTTAGCTGGACCAGCATGTGCCACTGTCATACTACCAGCTTGCCTGCCATTTAACAAATGACAGATAATTGTGTGGAGAAAAATCCCTGAGGATGGACAGAAAGGCCATCATTAAAAAAAAAAAAAAGAAAAAAAAAATGAAACGATGCAGACTGTCTAGGCAGACCGATTGCATAGGAGGTGTATAAATTATTTTTTTACACGTCTGACGAGAGCACTTTCTTTCTTCCTTCCTTTCTTTCTTGAATACTTTTAAAAAGAAATACAATTCGTTTTTATGTGTGTTGACATTCAAACCTTTGGTCACCTTTCCCTTTTTTTTTTTTTTTTTTTTTTTGGGGCTTCACTCGATATCGCACGCATAACCGATATAGCTTCCATTTGTACTTTGTATTTTGTGACGAACAAAAAAAAAAAAAAAAAAGAAGATAACATTATTCCGAGCTGATGCAATGTTGGAAAGTTTGAAACGTGTTTATGTCCTGGAACGATTCACCGAAACGAATCGAATTGTTTTTTTGTTTTGTTTTTTTATTCTAGACAAAACTCATGAATCCTGTAACACTGTAGAATAGAGAAGCTCCAGCTTGTTAAATATCGTAGCCATACTGTATAAGGTACAGCGGATGTACAGAGGACAAAGGCCGGAAACGAAGTAGTCGTAAACAACACTCCTTTAATAGAACACATACTAATATGAACGAACAATCAGACATATTGTTTACTAAACCATGTGCTGTGTATGCATGGTCTTAAATACGAATCTTATGTTCCCTGTATGCTTTTCCCCCCTTCGTTTCTTTTAGATATTACCTGTTAATGTTTAACAGTGCCTATTTCTAATGCTAGGTTCATTCTTTCCTGTTTCTTTTAGCGCTAACCATGATCGGTTTAGCAATAAATTAGACAAATTTGACTTTAAATTAAAAAGTTAATGAACTAATAGATAAATGAAAACAGTTCAACACTGGTTCCAGAGCAGCACTGTTGGTGTAGCCGTCGTCCCGTTCGATCAGGAGAGGTGTCTATGTTAATTTTCATTCCTGTAAATAGTCTCTTGCGGTGGAACATTTTTGTGCCCATGGGATTTATTATCAAATCCTGTTATGTTATTATACATTTTAAACAATGAAATAAAATGCAAATTCTGGATTGTTATTGCCTCTTGAGTTCAAATTCTTGGATTTGTCTTTGAGACATTTTTAAGACATGACTAATGTTACCACAGCATCCTGCATTTATACGTTTCTTGTAAGGAGACGTCTCATCATTTATGGAAGGAGTCTCCAGTGTCAACTCTGTTGTTAGTTTTTCCAGCATCTTCAGTACACTATGTGGCTTCTTTTCAATACTAGGCAGCATGCTGTTTACTTTAAGGTTGAGACAGACGTAAAAGAGCGGCTGATGTGGAGCCACAATTTATAGCTGCTAGAAAGTAAGTGAGAACCGGAAATAACTTTCCACCACATTAAATGCATGGCATGATCAAGTTCTAGATAAGAAAATACCGACACTGGAGACTCCTTTCCTAAGTTAAATAAACAGAAAATTGTATACTGACAACGATTACAAACTCTTAATATGTGTATGCGCAAAGTCAGCAAGTTGTTACTATGGAAACGATATAAGATTAGAATAGCTGGGAGGAGATTGAGTTTGACTCTTTGACCAATCAGATTGTAGAATTCGGCAGCACGTGTTGTGTAAACGTGGCTGCAATTTGCTCAGTGCACCACTAGGGGTCAATAAGTCTCAAAACCCGGTCGAAAACGCAGAAATAGTAGAAGAAGAAATACTTTACTATTTTTAGCAGATGATTAAACTGCTAGCAGCGGGAAGTGTTTTCTTTCTAAAGATGCATTACAAATGCTCAATCTGATTGTTAATCGGATATCCGATATAAAGCCTGGATGTTTGTCTCGTAACTGATGATGATGATGATGATGATGATGATGATGATAAATGCTGCTGCTGCTGCAGCTGTAATGTTACATGTGAAATCAGACTTTACACCCTGAAGGCCAGAAGTAAAGCTAATAAACTTCTGACTTAACTGCCAATACACAGTCATTAAACGGTCATTTCCGGTCTCTCTTCCTGTCATGCCGACCTCGAGGAACACCGATCCCAAAAGGTAGCTGCAAACGAACAGATATTTCATTACTGCACTTTATCACATAAACACCATATAGACATATAGCTGTAATTAATGAATAATAACCAAATTTATCCTGAAAAAGCTGAAAGCTTTTCTAATGTCAGCAGTTTTGGGCCCTTTATTTTTTGGGAACCATTTCACAACGTTTATATGCATTATATATAAACGACAAGAAACATTTAACCTTTGAGATCAAATATCACCAAATATAATTTTTCAAAACATCTTGTTGCATTCCTGTGACAATTTGTGTTCTTTAAATGAAACCAACAGGAAATGCCTTAATTTCCATTAAAGGATAAGAATACCTATTATTATTATTATTATTATGATTATTATTATTATTATTATTATTATTATTATTATATCTTCTATCCTCTACATTTAAATTGTCATTAAATGTGCAGCGAACAATTTATCAGAAACTGTCTAAGAAATTAAGTCAGTTTTATGTTAATTAATGAATCATCTATGAAATAATTAAAGTCATTGCTATAAGTGGCCCAGACTATGCAGCCAGATCCAGTGAGTTGCATTGAACAAGAATCAGCCCAGTGCTTTACAGCTGTAACAGAAATGCCTGTATTGGAGCAAACTGTGATCCACACTTGGATACTTGAATAATACATGACTGTATTATGAGACTGAGCCGCAGGTGCCATGCGTTTGCTGAGCTCTGGCCGAGAAATGCATGCTATCTGAGAAACCTGCTTTTATTTACAATTTACACAGTGTCCCAACTTTATTAGAATTGGGGTTGTAGTCTGATAAGACTGTGCCTGATAAAACAAGAAGAGTTGTGCTCAGAAGTAGTGTTTTTGTCCCAAAAAGAGAAATGAATATACTGAATAGCAGAACGGAAAGTTGGCTTTGACAAATCACAAAATGTGAAATAATATTAGGAGCTGCGCATCGTTTTAGGTCTTTAGGTACAAATCTATAGTACGCAGGTGAAATTAGAACTAGGTAAGACATACAATGTATTAAAACTGAATTAATTAGGTTTTTCTTTCCCCAGACCTCAGCTGGACTGGAGGTTCCTTAAGAGATTCTGCAGAATTGTAACCGTGCTGTTCCCGAGCTGGTGCAGTCAGAATGTGGTCATGTATGGGACGCTGCTTGTAGTTGCTCTATTAGGTAAAAAGAAATGTGTAGTCTGTTACTACGAATAAATGTAGCATTAAATGAATGTAACAAGACTAGTTTTTTGAGCAACAGCAAGCTCAGAAAAGAGTTTTTATAAGCTGTTGGAAGATATCTTGCTGATTAAGTTTACAGACTTTTATTGCCTCAAAGCTCCCACTTATTACAAAGAGCAAATATTTATCTTCTGGCTTTCTAGCTTAAAATGTAGTAAAATCTCAGTGATTGTCCTCCATGAAACAATTTCAATTTGCTTTGAGATATAAAACAACAAACACATATATATACATACAGTATCTCAAAAAAGTAAGTACCCCCTTACATTTCATCAATCATTGTAATGTATCTTCACAAAGGACAATACTATAGAATATATTTTAGAGTAGTCAATGTATAGTTTGTATATAGTACAGATTTACTGTCCTATAGGATATATTTTAGAGTAGTCAATGTATAGTTTGTATATAGTACAGATTTACTGTCCTCTAAAAATCCATATACAGCCATTATTGTCAAAATAGCTGGCATTTAAAGTGAGTAGATCCTAAGTGATAACAGCTGTACGTTGTTTAACTATGCAAAGCCACGTCACAATAAGTTTGTTAAAAACTGTAGCAGTATTTTTTGTTTGTCGAATAATTTTAGTTGCTCGGATGATGTCCGTAATGGAGATCATTATTGGGCTTGTCGGTCAGTTGCGGCCACAACATTTTTTTAAAAAGATTTTTTCTATAGGTAATGTACAACCATTAACAAAAATTTTTTTTTTGTCAGTTCAGCTGGTGGTTTATCAGGTGGGTCTGATCCCGAGTCAGTTCTACGGCGTGTTGTCGGAGAAGAACTACGGCAATTTTAAGGAGCTGGTGGCGTTTTCTATTCTGCTCATTTTGCTGAACTCTGCAGTACGTTCACCAACTTTACTTACGATACAGCCGCTCACTGCAACTGTTACCATAGAAATGCTCTGATAACATACCAGAATGAGGGCATTAACGTAAACCTCTATTCAGCAAGACTTTCATATTCCTCCAAACCTGAGCTTATTTAAATTTTTTTTTTTAGCTGAAGAGTCTGGAGCAGTACATCAGCAATCTCCTCTACATCGGCTGGAGGAAATGTCTAACACAGAACCTTCATCAAGATTACTTTAGCGGACGGGTCTACTACACGCTCAACGTGCTCCGGAAAGACATTGATAACCCGTAAGATTTCTTTGTCTACCATTTAACTGGTATCTGATGTTATCGCACACAAGTTTGCCTTCAGTAAACTTTTAGAACTTCATTAAGAAATATATAGAAACTTTCTTGGGCATGCTAGTTTGTAGTTAATAATAATAATAAAAATACAAATTTGTTGTGCTGCTATGAGACCATGAAAGGATGTTTCAGGAACTTTCCTATAATGTTCATTTGAATGTTACGAAATATTCGCCCCTTAAAGCAGGGTGGGGGGAAGTGGTAGCTCAGTGGATAAGATGTTGGACTTTTGGTCAAAAGGTTAAAATCCTTGCACCACAAAGCCTCCACTGCTGAGCCCTTGAGCAAGGCAGTTAAACCTCAATTGCTCAGCTGTATAACGGAGATAACTGGATAAGAGCATTTGCCAGAGGTGAAAAATGTAAAGCAAAATTTTTTGTTACTGAATATGACAACTCCCAGAAAATGTGCTTATATTATATATTATATAATATTAGCATGTTCTTAACATTTATTTCTTGAAAGTTGCAGAAACGTTTCTGAATGTAAGTTTGTAGTTACAATTTTACATGAAAGCAAACGTCCCATCAGACCGAATCCCGTCACAAGAATGCCCTTGACGGATTTGTTCTTTAATGCGTGACATTTCGAAGGCTGAGTTCATTGTTAATGCCACAGCTACAAGTTTTGTGTTCAAATACAATGTGTGTCTTAAAGAGACCAGAGAATGACTCAGGACGTAGAGAGGTTGTGTAAGCAGTTGAGCAGCATGGCAAGCCGACTGGTCATTTCCCCATTCACCATCTCCTACTACTCGTACCAGTGCTTTGAAATGTAAGTGTTCTATAAATCTGGTTTCTATGAAATGAAGTTTATTAGCATAGAATGGTATTTTATTTATTTTTTATTGCAGCACTGGATGGATTGGATTAGTCAGTATCCTTGGCTTCTTCCTGGTTGGCACGGTTGTCAACAAGCTCCTGATTGGACCCATCGTGTCCACTTTGGTTGAGCAGGAAAAGCTTGAAGGAAACTTTAGGTAGTTGTGTATTTAGAGTTAATCTTACACACAAGGAGAATTCTCACCATCACCACCATCACTTCCACAGCTACTACTATTAGCAATAACAAATCACCTTTCTGTTTCTGTATGTGTGAAGATTCAAGCACATGCAGATTAGAGTCAATGCAGAATCAGCAGCTTTCTACAGGTCAGTTTGTTCTGCTCCAATGGCTGTGAGTGTTGTGTTTCCTCCAAACTGTATTGTGGTATTGAGCAGGACTGTCCTTCCTGCCAGTGAAGTGAAAATGTTTAAATATCTTACTGTTCATTTTGTAATCAGAGCAGAAGAGGTGGAACATGTGCGGACAGACCACAGATTTCAGAGTCTCTTAGACACACAGAGGAAGCTGATAAACAGGGAGCTGCTGCTCTATAGTGAGTCCTGGTCTATGTTTTAATGATATGTCCCAAAAAAATCACAATCTCACAAATTTCATTATTGTGAGGAACGCTGAGCTTAAAAGCTGTAACTTGTAACCGGTTTTGGTTCTACTGTGTGGTATCTTGTGATTGCTAGTTGGAATAAACACGTTTGACTACATGGGAAGTATCCTCAGCTACATCATCATCGCCATACCCATCTTTGCGGGTGTGTACGATGGTTTGACCCCGGGGGAAATCACCTCTCTCGTCAGCAAGGTCTGTTTTTTGTTTTTTTTATATTGTAAAAGCATTACTTTTAGTCATCAAGTATTTTTTTATTGAGTAAGCATGATTGTGTAGTTTCTATGAGATTGTTGTACATACTTTAACAAGTTTTCTATTGAATCTTTCCTCCCCTCAGAATTCCTTTGTGTGTATATACCTGATTAATTGTTTCACACAACTCATAGATCTTTCCACGACAGTCTCTGATGTGGCAGGTTACACGCACAGGTAGGTCGAAGTTAAATGAGTTTTCTATATACATATTCTTTCAGAAAATATGTGCAAATAAAAAAATATATACAATTTGATGTACGTACTAAGTATGTAACCACTGCAGTGTTCTGCATATTTACAACAAAATACTCCACGGCAGTATGGCCATAAATGTATCACGATATATTGTATAATATGGTCGTAATGTTGGTAAATGTTGCAGTATAGTACATTATCCTTTAAATCTTACAAAGGAATGTTTTTGCTATGGTTGCCTCATGTTATTCTCAAATTAAGTCCTATTTACAAATAACAGGCGCATTTTATTTTTTTATTCATGTAGGTTCGTTGATTTGTTGTGATCCGAATTGTTTTGGGTTTTGCGCAGAATTGGAGAACTACAGGAAGTGATGAAGGACATCAGCAGGAAACAATGTGATCAGGACCGTGTTTATGCCGGGATGAGTAACTTTGACAGGTAATTAATAATCTGATGTTGGACGGTTGTGTATCCAGTGACTGGAACTGCAGTTAAGCTTCTCTGTGTAGCAGAGACGGAGAAATCTCAAGCACGTCCAGCGATCCAGCTGTCACACTGGACAAGCTCTCCTTTACGTCTCCTGTCTCCGAGGAGCTGCTGGTGAAGGATTTAAGTCTCAAGGTTTATGAGGGTGTACACTTGCTGGTGGTGGGAAACACAGGCACTGGGAAAACATCTCTTCTCAGAGTCCTCAATCTTCTTTGGGAACCTTATAGTGGTGAGAAGTAAAGTTGAGTTCTTGTTGTTTGAATAATGTTTTTATTAAATTAATCAGAATCATAAAAAGTTTGAGTTTAATGATATACTGTATAATAATGTGGTATATAATTATCGAAATAAGGTAATAATGAGGTCATTTCTGATACATGGATATCAGGTTTTGTTCGGATGAATGCATGTTTTGGGCCGAGGGGAATCATGTACTTACCTCAGAAACCCTTCCTGACTGACGGCACTCTTCGAGAACAGGTGAGCTTCTCAAAGTTTGATACTATAACAGTATGAAAGATTGCTTTGTTCTTTACTTATTGACTTACTTTTCTTTCTGATTTGTTTGAAGGTGATCTTCCCATTAAACAACATCTATCCAGTCACGGGTAACACAAAATTTTATTTAAATTGTAATTAATTTTTCAGTTGTTTTTCTGTTTTTATCTAATGAGTAACTTTATAAAGGTCCAGTTGATGATGAGAGAATTTTGCGATACCTGGAACTGGCTGGGATGGTAAGAGTTACAAAAGATGAACGTTTTTATATATTAATATAATGTTGTTTTGTTTTTATTAGCTTTGTCTTAAATGTTTTTTTGTGCTGCAGTCGAGTCTTGTGAAAAGGACTGGAGGTCTAGATGAGGAAGTGGACTGGAACTGGTAAAATACAACTGCCTAACAAACTTACCCTCAGCTGTAGAAATGGAAAAATACATTAATAAAGAACAAGCCCTGGTATTAAAGAGACTGTTCTTTTCTTCGTTAACCCCAGGTATGACGTCTTATCACCGGGAGAGATGCAGAGACTGTGCTTTGCCAGGCTTTTCTACCTGCAGCCAAAATACGCAGGTGACCCTTCATCAGGCATTGATTATCTCAGTGCACAGAGCTGTACTTGAAAGATGTACAGCAACGTTAATCCCTGCTTTTGATTTCAGTGCTGGACGAAGCCACCAGTGCTCTCACGGAAGAAGCTGAGGAACAGATGTACAGAGCTTGTAAACAGCTGGGTATGACTCTGATTAGTCTGGGTCACCGCAGCAGCCTCAAGCAGGTAACCAGCACTCAGTTACATCACTTGAACAATCTATTTCAGTGTGCTTATTATATACAGCAGTTATGGTTTAACTATGAAAAATGATGTAGCTATTAATTCAGCTATATAAGTCATAATATCTAAAAAAAATATATATATTTTTTTTTTTGCTGGAGGGAAAAGGACGCAGGACATGAAAGGCTGTTCTATTTTACTATTATTCTTTCACAAAAATTGTAACACTAATAGGACAAAAGTAAAATGTTGCACTGCTACTGGGGTGTTATTCCTAAAGTTCAATCTTTGTATATTTAGTAGGTGTCTTTTATGTGGGAAAATAAATGCAATGTTTCTTTAAAAATGAACGAACAGAATCAGAGGCTTGTACATTTTAATTGTATTTTTGGTTTTCCTTTTTAAGATATAAGTCAGAAAATATTTTTTCTTTAATTTGACTGAAGTTATTGGCCAAGGAAGAATATTTGCAAATACTGTTCATAAACTTGTGTTTATATTCAGATATACTTAATTCCTACAGGATGTGTGTTTTCTGTTTTTTTTAAACAGTATCATGATGTCATGCTGAAGCTGTGTGGAGGTGGTCAGTGGGAAATTATTCCATTGGAAAAGAAGTGACCTTCCAAAAAAAACCAAAAATCTGATTTCCCCCCATTTTAGGAGGGTTTTATGAAGTTTACAGGGAAATGTGTGAATATCATTTTCACTGATATTTTGATATGTCAAACTGTAAGGAACCCTAATAGCTGTATCTCAGTGGATAAGACATCAGACTTCTGTCAGAAGGTTGTGAGTTCAAATCCCGGCATCGGCATGTTGCCACTTGGGTCCCTTGAGAAAGACCCTCAACTGCTCAGTTGTATAAATGCAATCATTGTCGCTCTGCATGAGGGCATCTGCCAAATGGCATAAATATAAATGTGTCTCATTTCTTGAAATTACAGCTGATTAGCTTTTTGAATAAAATCTAAATCTGGATTTTTTTTTTCCATTTCTAAATGTGGACACCTTTTACTCTTTCTATGATTCTAAATGTATATTAAAAACAGGATATATTGAGGTCTTCTTGCATTATAATCAGTACACCATGCATTTTATTGTACTTCTGAGGTAACGTAATATAATGGTGAAGGTACAATCATTTCTTTAATTAATTTGGTTTTGGAATAAACCTGTTCTGTGTATTTCTGTGTAACTTGTTGAAAGTGTACATTAAATAAAAAATGTTTTTTTTTATAACACTTTATGAACAATGCAAAAGGTGAAATAATTATTCTTCTTCTTGTTCTTTTTCTTCTTCCGGCTTCTCCCATTAGGGGTGCCACAGCGGATCATCCGTCTCCATACCCCCTGTCTTCTACATTTGCCTCTTTACCCACAACTACCTGCATGTCTTCCCTCACCACATCCATAAACTTCCTCCTTGGTCTTGCTCTTTTCCTCCTTCCTGGTAGCTCCATCCTCAGCATTCTCCTACCGATATACCCCATGTTCCTCCTCTGCACATGTCCAAACCTTCTCAATCTTCTCAATCCAATGTTTTGAACGTGTTGAGCTCCAGGTTGTGGTTGCACCAGACAGCCAGCTCTTTAACCTCCTGTCTGTAAGCAGACTTGTCTCCATCCTGGATAAGGCCGATCACTGTAGTGTCGTCCACAAACTTCAGGAGCTTCACAGAGGTGTTTTTAGAGGTGCAGTCATTTGTGTACAGTGAGAAGAGCAGTGGAGAGAGAACGCAACCCTGGGGAGCACCAGTTCTGATAATGAGAGACCTGTGAGTTTGCCCAGCCTCACTATCTGCTCCCTGTCTGTCAGGAAGCTGGTGATTCACTGACATATTGGGGGGGGGGCTTTAATACCAGGAATGATAGTATTAAAGGCCAAACTGAAGTCTACAAACAAGATCCTTCCGTAGGTCCCAGGTCTGTCAAGATGCCTGGGACGATGCCCAAGATGCCCTGATGCAGTCCCATGTTGACTGCATCATCCGCAGACCTGTTGCCTGTAGGCAAACTGAAGGGGATCCAGCAGAGGTCCAGTGATGTACTTCAGGTAGGCCAGGACCAGAATTAAGTATCTAGTTTGTTTGTTGGTTTCTTTTGTATTTCCACTTGCTTTGTGTAAGCAAAAAATCCTTTACAGTATCAATTTACACCGCTAATAATGCTTCCTGCATGAGAAGTTGCCATGTCCCTAAATAAAAATCGTATATGATTTCAGGAATCTCCAAGAAATGTTTTTAACACAAAACACTGTCCTGAGAACATCTTGTATTAATGTAGTGTTTAGTGAGTCTCTACTGCTATAAAACTGTTGTTCATAGCATGTGTGAAATTATCTAAAGCCACTAGGCACTAGACTAGGTGTTGTGTGTGTGCGCGTTTGTGCGTGTGCGTGCTCTGATAACACGTTATTTGTGAGCCAGTGTCTGTGTTGTCTATGAGCTATGACCACATTATGCAAGTGATAAATCATTTGTCCTGGTTATCAACAAACCCATTTACACCACTGAAACGTTTTATTAATAGTGGTTTATACTAAATTAGCTTTTAATTACATATCTTTATATCCATTATTATAATAAGAAGCTATTGCATGCTACAAATGATAGGTTTACATGTGCCCGAATTTTATTTTGGGAAATGATGCCATGTGCCAGTGATGTCATGCTTATCCAGGTTCAAGGTTATCCAGGGTTTGTTTAGCAGACATTCATTTATAAGTTTTATTTAGTTATTTGTTTTACAGTGTGCTTAATAGAAATAAGGTACTTTCAATTTATGAAGCTTTAAATATTGTAAACTAATTCTCTGAAGGTGAAGGGGTGGTGTAGAGCTTAAAATAAGTTACACATAAACAGCTTAGACTTAAAGATATCATTGTTTAAGTGAAAATAATAAGTTAAGTTAAATCTATGAAGCCTTGTGAATCGGGAACATTTATATTCCACTGAAAAAAATTTTTTTTGCTGTATTAGCTGTCAAAAACTGCTGTAATTGGTGTCTTTGGTAACAGGAACATGCTTTGGTCGCTTGTAAACAGACCAGTGAAGAGCTACAAGAACTCAGAGCTTCAGTTTCAAGCCACTTTAAATACGAACCGACCTCGGCCTGCTGCTGTCAATCAAGCGCATGACCAGAGCCACAGGCCTGGGAAAAGCCCGCCTGCCTTCTGCCTCAAAACAGCCCAGGATTAGTTTTTCCACTGGCTTGCTTGTTGGGGAGGTATAAGAAATCATTACTGAATTACAAACAATTGCCAGAATTCTGTTACTGACAGGTTACATTATGCTCTTAAATCACTAACAGTATGGAGGTTTTTCTCCTTATTAGCAAATACATATAAAAATGGTTAAACTTGCATCCATGCTAAAATCCCAAGGACATTAAGGACATTCTAATGATATTCACCTTAAATCTTACTTAATTCCAGGTAAATGTACTTTTACTCTGTAGATTGTATAACATGGATGTCATTTTCAAACGACGTTGTTAATTCTTATAACAATATCAAAGTTAATTTTTAAAAAGCGCTTTTGTTTCTCTGGAAATGTACATGATGGTGTCTGTCTTTTGGGAGGCTCTTGGTACACATGCATGTCCCTTTTGTTTATATACAAAAAAACTAGTAAATTGCAAAAACACAGAAGAATTGGTCAGTAAATGACTGCAAGCAAGTTCTGTGGACAGATGAGTCCAAATGTGACTTTTTTGTTCTAAAAGAATAACTTCTTAAGACAGGGAACAGACTTCTCACACCCACAGTCAAACATGGTTTGGGGTTGTTTTGAAGCAGTGAAGGGGGGAGACTTATTCTGGGTGAACAGTATACTGAAACACCATGGCTATTATTTCATACTTCAACTCCATGCAGTTCTGTCTGGAGTGGAGTTAGTGTTAACTAACTTCAACACACAAGACAATGATCCAAAGTATACGTTTAAGTACTATGAGTATTTGGAGAGCAAATAGTCAGTCTGAGAGGCATGGCAAACTATTTCAGCTGAACGTTTGGAGAAACTAACTGCCTGGAGTGTGTAAAGCTGTTATTCAAGCTAAGAGGGGATTTTTCATAGAAAGTAAAGTTTAATGTTTTGTGGTTTTATATATTGGTTTAAGCCAGAGTAAACCTTCATGTCATTATATTACCTTTTATGTTGCATTTAAACAACTAAAACATGCATGTGTTTCCAAAAAAACTATAAAAGACTAGCTGGTTCCAAACTTTTTTTCCAAACTAGGCACTGTACTGTAAATATGTCAAAATGTTTTTCAGTTAAAAAATGTGAAAGTGATGAATGAATTTTGAAATAGGTTGTCAAAATATGATAAATTAAAAAGATAATATGATATTTCACTCACACGAATGCAAGCACCCAAGGTTTCCCAGCATCACACTGCTTCCACCATCTTGTCTTCTTCCCATAGTACATCTCTTGACATCTCTTTCCCAGGTAATTGACTCACACATCATCTACATGATATAAAAGAAAATGTTATTCATCAGATCAGACTTTCACTGCCTTCAGGTCAGACTGATCAGACCAGACCAGACTAGCCTTCATGGCATAGCCTAACTGGACTCTCAATCTCGGAATCTCAACTGATCCCTATTGAAGTGAATAAACCAGTTTTAAAAATGTATAATATATATATAATGAACTATTAATTTTGAATAATGACATTTTATTTAATCAGTTAACCTGAATTAATGTTTGGCTTTCGTCCACAACTTGCAGTTCTGGAGTGCAAGTATTTTTTTTTATGGTTATTGATATATTGATATGGTCTTCATCAAATAGATTGTTGTGAAGAATGTGTTTGGTTCATACACGTGTGTAAATGTAATATAGGTGCTCAGGAAATGGTGACCTGCTCATGCAGGGACAGGTTTATTTTGGACAGGAGGCAGAGCCGACATGATATGAGCGCCTCTGCCATTTGTCAGGTTGCAGAGAAAAGAGAATGAGTGAGTGTCAGGGTGGTGGAGGGTGGAGGGGGAAAAAATAACGTCGTGCTCGTTTTCCAGCATCACATTCCGCTTGTTCTGAACACTCACCTCGTTCAGCACCTCTCTCACCACTCCTGCGCGCGGGCCGAATCACTACTGTTTCGAACCTTATTTGTTTGACTTTTCTTTTCTATCCTCTGGATAATCGCTTGGATATATCTGGACTTCATGACACCCCTCGGACACGCCTGAGGAACGGTAAGCTCAGCGATCACCAGTATCTCCATGCTAGGGGAAAAAGTTCGTCTCGACATTTTCTGTCCTGTTCTCAAGGCGCGTGCATGTGAGCAATAATAGTAAGTTGACTTTCAAGCTGAAGTCAAAATTGTGCTGTTGAGTGCGCTAGCACTGTGAGCAGCAAGGGGACAGAAAAGGAGTGTATTCGGTTTTTGTTGCATTCATTTAAAGGTATAAAAATATGTTTAAACCTGAGGTTGAAGCAGCGCGTGTACTGGTGAGTGTCATATCCAGCAGCTGATCGCGCGCCGCTTCTACAAATGGCAATAAAGTGAGACGCGCGCGGACAGCTGCAGCTATTTTCAGCCTCGAGCTCCAGAGTTAACGCCACAAATGTCACATAGAGAGTCACATTATTATTATTATTATTATTATTATTATTATTATTATTCTTATTCTTATTCCTATTCTTCTTCGTATTATTATTTCTGTTATTACTATTATTAATAATAATATTATTAATATTCTTCTTTTTCTTCTTCTTCTTCTTCTTCTTATAATTATTGTTCTTCTTCTTCTTCTTCTTCTTATTATTATTATTATTATTACTACTATTGTTAATATTATCATTGTTTTTCTTCTTCTTTGTATTATTATTATTGTTATTATTATTAATATTATTATTGTTCTTCTTCTTTGTATTATTATTATTGTTATTATTATTATTATTATGATTGTTATTATTATTGTTATTATTATTAATAATAACAATAATAATAAATATAATAACAATTATTATTATTTATTGTTGTTAAGTTAGGCATAACTTATTACTTGATTCGCCATGGCTGCTCATCAGGGATAAATACACACCAATTATCTTAACTCTTCTGTAAAGCTGCTTTGTGACAATGTCTGTTGTGAAAAGTGCTATAGAAATAAAATTGACTTAATTGTAAAGATTAGCGTTACATAAAAAATGTCAAGTTATGTTATATTATTCGTTACATTCTTCTTATTCTGCAATTAATTTAAAATAATAATAATAACAATATCTATAATTTGATCAATTAAATTGTAATTATCAAACGTATTTAGGATGATTAATATGAACGTAATATGTTGTCAATTTTATACTTTTTATTTTCACATTCCTATTTATTTATTAATTTATTTATGTAATTATTTATTTATTTATCTGTCTTATTATTATATCATTCTATTCCATTGGTAAAGAACCCTTAAACAAATTGTGCTACTTGCATTGATTAGAATTATAATATATGCAATATGACATAATTTTGCTTTACATTTAACACAATGTTGTACTATTTAGCCATTTTCTTATATTTTTTGGTGATAATATATTAATAATAAGAGTAATATAAATTTTTTTAGTGGTAGCTATGTAAGTTACATAAGTTGCATAGTGTTTTTTGAATCAGTGATACAGTAATGATACAACACAATTCATTTTAGATAACATGTTGTGTACATTATTAATATCTCAGTCTATTTTTTTGTAAAAATGAACAGTGTGTTATATCGTTTGGTTAAAAAAGTATGTTTGGGAATGTAGAAAAGGCTTAGTCAGGGGCAGGGGGTGGATCCATGTTAACACATGTTAACTCAAAGTATTGAAATAGATTAATTTGTAAATAAATGCCATTGGTGCCCTGTTATGAATCCTAATTTTCACAATCAAATATGGCTTAGATATAATGTTGTACCCACGATTTTCACTCCGGGGTTAATGATAGGATACTTGCAATACTTTTAGTATATAAGTGCATTTTATTATATTGTTCTGCCGAGTTGGTAAACTTAATTTGTAGGGTGATGACATTTGCCTAAAAAAAAAAAAGAGCAAACAGGAGCCTGATATATCTATCAGTTCCTCATTTGATGTAGATTCAGTTCCTTCAGACAAGATATTAATTCAAGTTAAATCATTTGCATTTGGAAAATATTATCGCCCAACTAATGTCTATTATTTTGTCTGCAGAAGCTGATAATGGACCAGAATCTTCTTGGTGGAGCCCCTAGGTTCCTGACCCGGCCCAAGTCATTCTCCCTCAGTGTGGGCCGGGATGCTACTCTCAGTTGTACTGTAGTGGGGACGCCTGTTCCTGTTGTCACCTGGGAAAAAGACAAGCTGCACATTTCTACTGGAGGGCGCTTCAAAATTACAGAGGATGGAACCGTGTATCGACTCACCATCTATGACCTGACACTGGAGGACAGCGGGCAGTACATGTGTCGAGCCAAAAATAATGTTGGCGAATCTTATGCAGCTGTGACACTAAAGGTGGGTCTTCCAGCAACAGTGATTGATCGGGCGCCGGTGTTCACGGTGAAGCCCATCTCCACCAGAGTGGGCCTGGGTGGTGATGTTACCTTCTTCTGTCGCGTGGCAGCTCATCCCGCTCCCAAATTTGATTGGGAGAAGGACGGACGCTATCTAGGTGAGACCATTCGCATCAAGATCACGTCAGACAGCGAGTCCAGCTCTGTGCAAATTCAAAGCATCAGGAATATGGACAGTGGCACTTACACCTGTCGGGCTAAGAACTCCATGGGTCGAGCACAAGCTGCTGCTGCTCTGGTGGTGGACATGCAGGACACGAGACTTCTCAACACCGACAAAAGCACCTCCCTCTTGTCTCACCTGCAGAAGCGCAAAGAGGAGATGTGTAAGGATATTTCACTTTACCGCACGACTGAGAACTACTCACTGTCCTCTTCAACCTCATCTAACATCACGGAGGGGCTTAGCAAGTTGGGCCTTGCCTCCGATCAGGAGCAGCGAGTCTCAGCTTTGGCTGGCAAATTGCCCAAAGGCATCTTCACCCGAACCTGCACTGTGACTGAAGGCAAGCATGCCAAGCTCAGCTGCTTTGTCACAGGCCACCCCAAACCCCAGATCATCTGGAGGAAAGATGGGATGAACATCAGCGAGGGTCGAAGGCACATTACATATGAGGACCATGCAGAGAACTTCATCCTCAAAGTTCTTTACTGCAAGCAGAGTGATAATGGTCTTTACACCTGCAACGCCTCCAACTTAGCTGGACAAACTTACAGTGCTGTTCTGGTCATCGTAAAAGGTAGGCCATGCCAGATTCCTACAATTCAAATCTTTAATGTTGATATATATTTTTTTTTAGTTAAATGCTGTCACATTTATATAGACCTATAGATGGTTTACTGACAGAAAACCAATTCACTGAAAGGTAAAGGGTGCTGCAAATCAAAAATGCGTATTTGTTTTTTGCTGACTTTATCTTCGTGCATATTTACTTGTTAATATACAAACTTTCGCTTGAGAGCAAGTAGAAATCAAAGGCACTCTATAACAATGGATTTGAAAAAATCTGTAGTTGTTGATGTGGTGAAGTTGTCAGTAAAAACATTCCAAATTTTATGAAAGGAGTCTCCAGTGTCAGTGTAACGGTCAAAGAAAAAATCTGTAACTAAGTTTTCCAATATAGACAAGCCTTTGGGACAGATGCTTTAACACGTTTAATAACGTGGCAGAATTATTGCCACCCACTAAAATGTTAAATGGCCCATTTGGAATATTTCTTAGGAAGCAGATACATGCATGCATGTAGGATTCATGTTTGCATGTTCATTTGTAAATACCTGTGGCCACGTCTATGTGGTGTACGTCATTATCAAAATATTTCCAACTCCTTGTGCTCATGATTGATGTAGTCAGTAATAAGTGAATTGCTTGGACTCTGTCCAAACATTATCTCAGACACTTCTGAGAAAACGATAATGTATTTTATTTTTTATAATTTGTAATGTTTAATTTTAGTTTTAAATTCTACCTCGTGTATAGTTACCTACTCAAAGTTCATCCCTGGATAAAGGTTCAAAAGATAACAAGCATTTAATAAACTACCTATTATTGGTCATTGTTTCATAATCATATCAAATATTTAACCCCATTTATGAATAAACAACTCGATAACGAGTACAACTTTTAACTTTAACGAAGACTTTATCTGTTTATTAAAATAAAGTGTTATTGTAATTTAATTTGTTGGGTTTCTCTAGTCAATAATTGGAATCCACATAGGTGCGCTGTATGCATTGTGCCTTTAGCTAATCCTAAAATTGAGGAAGAATTGTATTCTTTTGCATTAAGGTTTTGCAATGTGGTCATTAGCTTCAATATTTTATTATTTGCTATTTTTCTGTTAAAAATGAAGACTGTTTAAATACAAGTGTGCTTTTGCAGATTGAACTTGTATAACTGCTTTGAACAGTTTGCAGTTCATCTTTGGCAGTGTTTCTTAGAGTTGGTCAAGCACACCTCGACACAACCTAATCGTATGTGGCTAGCATTCCTTGGGACGGTGTCATGTTGCGTCTATTTTTTGCGCATGTTGAGTTGTTCACATTTGTGGTGACTTGCAGTCAGATACCAGTGATTTTCCAAATAAACATTTTGTGGTGTTTTATTCATTGCATTGTTTGCGTTCATTTGATGGATAAATGCAAGGCATCAAAGCAGCATCAAAATACATGTCCCAAACAGCTTGAGAATTACATGGTATTAAATAAATGAATAAATTTGGCATGTGTTTGATGGCTAGCCGATGATGATAGATGTTTTTTACTTCTAGAAGTTTCAGTTTCATATATTCAGGGATGATGCATTTAGCAGTTCTTGTATAGTTATCTACTCAAAATGTTTAAGGTTAGCCCTGGTTAAGGTTCAAAAGATAACAAGGATTTAATAAATTACTTATTATTGGTCTTTTTTTTTCATATCAGATACATCTTTTAAGCCCAGTTATGAATAAAGAAAACTCAATAATGAGTAAAACTTTTAACTTAAATGAAGACTTTATCTGTTAAGTATTATTGTAGTTAAATTTGTTACATTCCAAATAAATTAGATGTGTTTGATGGCTATCCAATGATGATAGATGTTCTGTACTTCTAGAAGTTTCAGTTTCATATATTCAGGTATGATGTAGTTAGCACATTGTGTAGCACATGGTAAAGGTCACAGTAACTTACTCCTCAAGCAAATGCCAGCCAAACACATCCTAGCCAAAACCACTGCAACGTCAATGATGTTTTAGATTATTCCAGAGTGTGAAACACTTGTTTACTGACATCACTGTTACAAATAGCATATATTTCTTTCTGATATTCTTTCCTTGAAAAAAAGATTATATTTTCCAATGTGCTGTTATTGCTCTAAAAAGATATTTATTTTTGAAAACCCTGAATTGAATCTGTAAATTTCTTAGCGTCCTTGAGTTTTTTTATTCTGATTGTTCAAAAGATATTGTTGTGATTTTCTTTAACATTAGTGTTCATTTAAAATACTGTTTTTCTGCTGCAAATAGACTGCGTAAAAGTATCTAGTTGTTGATATTGTGATTTTTTTAATGTAAGGGCATGTTTATTTAATATTCATAGACAAGGTAAAACTTGAGGTGGATAAGCTACAAGAGCGAAACGCAATGTGTTTCGCTCTTGTAGCTTAAACACCTCAAGTTTTTCGTCTGTTGTGCATTGTGAGGTGTTTTTCTGCTTACCAGAATTGTAATGAGTAATTTAAGTTACCAAAGCATTTCTGACAGACACTGCCAAGACTGTTTAATGTTCCAAGTTTGCTTCCTGCTACTAAAACTTCTATAGCTGTACTATGAACAGTTACAGTTTACAACAGTTTACAATTAATCTTTGACATCATTTCTTAGAGATGTTGAAGCACATCTCAGAGTACAGTCACAAAATAATCACTTGCTGCTCTCGTTTTTTTAGGATGGTTAACATTGCAGCTACTTTTTGCATGCGGTTAGTTGATTTTTGTTTTGGTGGTGAAACGTTTTCATCACAGTAGTGTGTTTGTGTGTAGTGCTGAGATTCGTGTATCTGATGTTTTATTCCAATGTTCAGCAAAAGGCCTTGCATGCTTAGTTACAAATGTTGCTAATAGCGCACCTGTGAGGTAGGTGTGTCTAGTTAAATGTATTTAGTATTTATGTAGTTTTCAAATGTGCTAATCTTACACTCGCCACACAAATACCTTAAAAATGTTCTGCTCACAATTTTCACATACAAGTATTTTACATTGCATTTTCATGTTTGTAACCGTTCCATTTCCAACAGTATGACATTTCTCTTTTTGCTCTTCTAGAGCCACAAGTGGCATTTAGGAAGAAGTTGCAGGATGTGGAGGTGAAGGAGAAGGAAACGGCCATGTTATCGTGTGAGGTGCCCATGCCGAGCACTCAGGCCTCTTGGTTTATGGAGGAGACTCGCCTGGAGCAGAATGCAAAGTATCGCATGGAGGAAGAGGGAACGCTGCGTTGCCTCACCATCCACAATGTCACAACCAACGATGATGCTGTTTATATCTGCGAGATGAAGGAAGGGAGTCGCACTGTGGCTGAGCTCACTGTTCTGGGTATAGTATCTAGGTTCAAAATTTGTACTAAGAGTACTTTTCGGCTTTGACTTTGCACATGCTATTTGTATTTTGGTATAGTATATTCATTTTATTTAGTTCTTTTAATGCATTTAAAACAATGTAGTTTATCATGTGCACATGTTCAGGAAACATCACCAAAAAGTTGCCAAGGAGGACAGTCGTGCCAGTGAGCGATACAGTGATCTTCTGTGTGGAGCTTGAGCACCCTGTGGAAGATGCCTATTGGACAAGGAATGGAGAGAAACTGAAGGAGGACTCCAGGATCATTATTGCTCACGTGCACAAACAATATACACTCACCATTCGTGAATGCACTGCTGAAGACTCGGGTGAGGTGGCGTTCATTGCCGGCGACTGCAAAACCTCTACACGATTCTCAGTTACAGGTGAGGAAAAGTAACACCATACTCAAGCTTTTGCTAATTAGTGTTTATGCCCCACTCACTGTGTATACTAATGTCATACATACATAAGTTTCAGGCAACTGTAGAGATGACACTGCATGCTGAAAGTAGCATTTTTAAAATATTCTGTGTTGTCATGGTGCTTAAATGCATTTTATAGGATTTATTTTTTTTTCATTTAGGTTTTATATTTTGATGTTTATTTGTTTTATTTGTTTTGTACTTCCTGATTTATATTTTTACTTGATACCATGTTTTTGCATTTTGAGTTAGTTAATTGACTCTTGTTATTTCTTTACTATTACCTAGCACCGAGGAAGCATCCTCCGGATACCCCAGTGAAACCAATTGTGCTGAACAAGACGGACAACTCCATTACACTGAGTTGGTCTCGGCCAGATAGTGAGCGTCCTGTACCCATAAATGGCTATGTGGTGGAGAGGAGGAGGGTGGGTGCTCAGACCTGGGTTCGAGTCACAGGCATGGAGCTTGTAGACACAAACCAATACACCATCAATAACATCACAGAGGAGAGCAGTTACCAGTTCCGCATTTCAGCCATGAATGATTTTGGCCAGAGTGCCTATCTGGAGTTCCCCGGAACATATTATCTTGGTAATTTGACTTTACAGATAATTGTCCTACAGGAATGTCTTTTCAGAGCAAAGCCAGATCTCAGTGACACTTTTGCCAAGCTAATCATGTCCTGTGTTTATTCAGAGCCAACTGCCTCGGTGGTGTCAGGTCTGCAGAGCTGCACTGCTGTCTCTGGTGGGGAGGCCACTTTTAGCGTGGAGCTCTCTGCCACATGCTCCGGAAGCTGGATGCTAAATGGCCGACTGATTCGCAGTGGTGCAGACTACCTCATAACTCGTTCAAAGACCACGCACACACTTGTGATCAGGGAGGTGAACATATCACTGGATGAAGCTCAGGTCAAATTCACGGGGGGAGGATCCGAAAGCATCTGCACACTTAGTGTAAAAAGTAAGAAAAATACTTCAAGTATAAACCACAATGGAAAATTATTATAGAGCTGATGTTACTATGGTAATTAATTTCATATAATGACTGGTCCTAATGTTTTTATTAACATTGCAGTTGTATAAACAAAACTAATTTAATGCTACTTTTTATAAAGGCTTTTCACACTATCCGCACCCTTATTCCTGTTTTAGCAGCTCCAGCACGTTTCACCAAGAAATATTCTGAAGTGGAGATCTTCAGGTTCAGTGCTCACTCCTCTGCCCAGCTATACACAGAGGTGTCAGATGCCAGTGTTCAGGTAACAATGTTTTATAAATATGTATATATAGTGCTGTGTAATTCCAGATTGTGACTAGTCAGTACATGATTCTTTTTTTACTGACAGCATAAAATAATCAGCTTTTGGCTTGTCTTTGTGCCCCACAGGTTGTCTGGATGAAAAATGGTAAAGAATTAAGGATGGGCAAAAAGTATGAGGCTTCCAATGTGGGATGTAAACGCACACTGACGATTCATAATGTAACTCATGAGGATGCAGGGATTTATGAGTGTGTGTGTGATGGTGATAAGATGTCCATCCAGCTTGCCATTAAAGGTAAAGCTATTTGAATATTCCAAATTGCCAGTTGGAAAATGTTGGCTTTAAAATACATATGTACAAATACAAATACTGTATGTAGGTTATTTTATAGGTCTTAATTAAAACAGTAAAACAGGCTATGATTCCTTTATTATCCAGACCCTACAAATAAACCTTTAAATGTGTGTTGAGCATCAAATACATGAGTGAGTGTGTGATATGTGACATTGATAATGCTCAAATGTTCTGTTTTTAATGGGATTGTGCAAACAATAAAGGGGGGAAAGCAGATCTAAATTATGTGAATAAAACTACCAATTTAAAAAATAACACCTCAAGAGAGAAATTACTTTAATTTTAAAAATTCAGAATTTTTTATTAATTTGCCATCAGAAGAAGCAGCAAAGTTTGTGAACAAGCCCAAGACTCAACCCCTGGAGGTTTCTCCTTCGATGGTTGATGTGGAACTGAGTTGTGAGGTGGAGTCGCCTACAACTACTGTTGTATGGAAGAAGGAGCATAAAGAAATAGCGGAGGACAACAGAGTGACCTTCGTGTCCCAGGGGACACAGAGAAAGCTGGTTATCAAAGGAGCCAAGCAGAGCGATGAAGGACACTATTCATGTGAGACAGTGGAGGACAAGGTCACATTCAGGGTCAAAATACAAGGTAAAACCAGCGCTAATTAGTCTGGGGGAAAAAAGCAAACGGACAGAGCTAATTTCACAAAAAGAAGAGCAAGCTTGTGTGGAGTGGTACTAAAACAATTAAACAATAAGCATAAATATTGCTTAAAATAATGAATTGAATGCATACATATATTTATTATCTTGCATTTTAATTAAAAAATGTAGTCTACACGATCATTATTTGATTGTTGTAGGAATTTCAGGAAACAATCTTCACGATTGAGGGCATAATAGAGTTGAGTGGATGAGAATAGAAGAGAGTAGAACAAAAGGGAGAAAATTTGAGGAAATTATATTGAAATAAAGTAGTGTACAGAACAAAGTAGAGTTTAACATAATACAACTGAACAGGAGATAAGAAGGAGTAATATGGAGCACGACAAAACAGTGTACAGTAGAATAGAATAGAATAAATCTACCACATTATTGTATAGTCTAACTTTGTACACTTAAAAAAAATGGTAAAGTACAAAAGAATTAAATAATGTAGTACAGTATAGTAATACAGTTATTAGGGTGAAACAAAGTACTTGATAACACAGTGTAGGATATTAGAGAAAAGTGGAACAGAACTAAGTATAATATAGTTGAACAGAAGAACATACAATAGCGTAGAACTGAAAAAATAAAAAAGAGTATACAGTAGCAAAATAGAATAGCATAGATATTGGAAAGCAGAAGAGTCGAGAATAGAACAGAAAACAATTTTCTGTTTTCTTTCGATTTTATCTAAAACCGTAATATTTATATATTGCCTTTGCAAACATTCTCTGCATGGTTATTTTATAATTCTATATAGTAATTTAATCATTTTACATGATTATTTAATGATTGTTCTTGTAGAAACTCAGGCCACTTTCATCAACAAGGACACCTATCAGAAGGAGGTGAAAGTTTCTGTCTCTCAGAAAGCCACACTGAGCTGTGAGGTGTCTGACTCCAAAACTGAAGTGAAATGGTATAAAGACGGCAAACAGCTGATCTCCAGTAGGACTGTCCATATGGAGACAAAAGGCAAAATCCGTCAACTGGTGTTGGACAGTGTGGAGAAGAAGGATGCAGGAGAGTACATCTGTGAAGTTGGAAATGAGAAGCTGGTCTTCAAGATTCATGTGACAGGTATGAAATACAGGAGAATCAATTTAGCAAAAAACTTACTGGTGTCTATCTACCATTAGCTATCTTTTGTTTTAACTAGTTTATTAGCTTATGCATTTATTATTTACCATTGTATCAAAAACAGATTTTTTACTCAACATGTGGAAAAAAGAGTTCCTGTTAGCTAAATTTAAGTTATGACTGAGTACATGTTCTCACTTTAAAAGCTGCTGCTGTAGAAACTCAAGCTCTAGCAACCTTTGTGAACAAGGACACCTATCAGAAGGAGGTGAAAGTTTCTGTCTCTCAGAAAGCCACATTGAGCTGTGAGGTGTCTGACTCCAAAACTGAAGTAAAATGGTATAAAGACGGCAAACAGCTGATCTCCAGTAGGACTGTTCACATGGAGACAAAAGGCAAAATCCGTCAACTGGTGTTGGACAGTGTGGAGAAGAAGGATGCAGGAGAGTACATCTGTGAAGTTGGAAATGAGAAGTTGGTCTTCAAGATTCATGTGATAGGTATAAAATACAGGAGAATCAATTTAGCAAAAAACTTACTGGTGTCTATCTACCATTAGCTATCTTTTATGTTAACTAGTTTATTAGCTTATGCATTTATTATTTTCATTGTATTAAAAACAAATTTTTTACTCAACATAAAATATTGTGTTTATGCGCAATATAAGCCAGCTAATTGAATGGCTATAAAACATTTTGTAGAATGTCTGTGAAAAAAGAGTTTCTGTTAGCTAAATTTAAATGTTATGACTGAGTACATGTTCTCACTTTAAAAGCTGCTGCTGTAGAAACACAAGCTCTAGCAACCTTTGTGAACAAGGACACCTATCAGAAGGAGGTGAAAGTTGTTGTCTCTCAGAAAGCCACACTGAGCTGTGAAGTGTCTGACTCCAAAACTGAAGTGAAATGGTATAAAGATGGCAAACAACTGATCTCCAGTAAGACCATCCATATGGAGACAAAAGGCAAAATCCGTCAACTGGTGTTAGAGAGTGTGGAGAAGAACGATGCAGGAGAATACATCTGTGAAGTTGGTAACGAGAAGCTGCCGTTTAAGATTCTGGTGACAGGTATTTATGTCTTTTCCTTATTTTATCATTAGTTCTACCTTGCATGTTTTCCCTTCACTACATTCCTTTCTACTAGCTCTGTTTTTATCAGACGCCATAGGTGAATTTTCTCAAAATGCAGTTCTGACAGTAGTTCTGGTCACAATTCCAGATTTATAGCAATACTATCATTCTGATGCATTAGTATTTCTATAGTAATGACTTGCATGTGAACGCGTATAAACCTTTTATTTAAGATGCAAGTTATAATTGATATGGTGTGAATTTCTGTGAGGAGACATTTATCATTTATGAAAGGAGGCTACACAATATTGTACAATATGCTTTTTCACTGTATTAGATTATTAGTCTTAAATTTACCACCATTAGAATTTTTCTACCCTTAAATTATTCTGTTCCCCCAGTGTGTGCACTTTCAATGATTTGATCTTTTTTTTAATTATTATTATTATTTAGAGCCTCAGGCCACTTTCATCAACAAGGACACCTATCAAAAGGAGGTGAAAGTTTCTGTCTCTCAGAAAGCCACACTGAGCTGTGAGGTGTCTGACTCCAAAACTGAAGTGAAATGGTATAAAGACGGCAAAAAAATGATCTCCAGTAGGACTGTCCATATGGAGACAAAAGGCAAAATCCGTCAACTGGTGTTGGACAGTGTGGAGAAGAAGGATGCAGGAGAGTACATCTGTGAAGTTGGAAATGAGAAGCTGATCTTCAAGATTCATGTGACAGGTATGGAATACAGGAGAATCAATTATGCACAAAAATCTCACTGGTGTCCATCTGCCATCTGCCTTCTATTGTAACTAGTAAATTAGCTTATACATTTATCATAGGTGATTTAGATAACAGTTTTAATAACTCATAAAATATTTCTCAAAATATAAAAATTTGTTTATGATCAATATTAACTAGCTTGTAGAATGCCTATAAAACATTGTGTATAATGTCTATGAAATAAGAATAAGCTAAAGAGTTTGTTGAAATTGAATGTTATGACTGAGTACGTCTTCACTTTAAAAGCCGCTCCTGTAGAAACTCAAGCTCTTGCAACCTTTGTGAACAAGGACACCTATCAGAAGGAGGTGAAAGTTTCTGTCTCTCAGAAAGCCACACTGAGCTGTGAGGTGTCTGACTCCAAAACTGAAGTGAAATGGTATAAAGACGGCAAACAACTGATCTCCAGTAGGACTGTCCATATGGAGACAAAAGGCAAAATCCGTCAACTGGTGTTGGACAGTGTGGAGAAGAAAGATTCAGGAGAGTACATCTGTGAAGTTGGAAATGAGAAGCTGATCTTCAAGATTCATGTGACAGGTATAGAATACGGGAGAATTGATTATGCACAACAAACTCACTGTTGTCCATCTGCCATTAGCTAGCTTTTATTGTAACTAGTAAATTAGCTTATACATTTATCATAGGTGATTTAGTTAACAGTATCAAAAACTGATAAAATATTGTTCAACATAAAATATATTGTGTTTGTAATCAATATTAACTAGCTTGTAGAATGCCTATAAAATATTTTGTAGAATGTCTTTGAAATTAGAATAAGCTAAAGAGTTATTTAAAATTGAATGTTATGACTGAGTACATGTCCTCCCCTGTAGAAACTCAAGCTCTTGCAACCTTTGTGAACAAGGACACCTATAAAAAGGAGGTAAAAGTTTCTGTCTCTCAGAAAGCCACACTGAGCTGTGAGGTGTCTGACTCCAAAACTGAAGTGAAATGGTATAAAGATGGCAAACAGCTGATCTCCAGTAGGACTGTCCATATGGAGACAAAAGGCAAAATCCGTCAACTGGTGTTGGACAGTGTGGAGAAGAAGGATGCAGGAGAGTACATCTGTGAAGTTGGAAATGAGAAGCTGATCTTCAAGATTCATGTGACAGGTATATAATACAGGAGAGACAATTATGCCAAATATCTCACTGTTGTCCATCTGCCATTAGCTAGCTTTTATTGTAACTAGTAAATTAGCTTATACATTTATCATAGGTGATTTAGTTAACAGTATCAAAAACTGATAAAATATTGTTCAACATAAAATATATTGTGTTTGTAATCAATATTAACTAGCTTGTAGAATGCCTATAAAATATTTTGTAGAATGTCTTTGAAATTAGAATAAGCTAAAGAGTTATTTAAAATTGAATGTTATGACTGAGTACATGTCCTCCCCTGTAGAAACTCAAGCTCTTGCAACCTTTGTGAACAAGGACACCTATAAAAAGGAGGTAAAAGTTTCTGTCTCTCAGAAAGCCACACTGAGCTGTGAGTGTCTGACTCCAAAACTGAAGTGAAATGGTATAAAGATGGCAAACAGCTGATCTCCAGTAGGACTGTCCATATGGAGACAAAAGGCAAAATCCGTCAACTGGTGTTGGACAGTGTGGAGAAGAAGGATGCAGGAGAGTACATCTGTGAAGTTGGAAATGAGAAGCTGATCTTCAAGATTCATGTGACAGGTATATAATACAGGAGAGACAATTATGCCAAATATCTCACTGTTGTCCATCTGCCATTAGCTAGCTTCTATTGTAACTAGTAAATTACCTTATGCATTTATCATAGGTGATTTAGTTAACAGTTTCAAAAACTGATAAAATATTTCTCAACATAAAATATTTTGTTTATGATCAATATTAACTAGCTTGTAGAATGCCTATAAAACATTGTGTAGAATGTCTATGAAATAAGGATAAGCTGAAGAGTAAGTTGAAAAATTGAATGTTATGACTGAGTACATGTCCTCAATTTAAAAGCCGCTCCTGTAGAAACTCAAGCTCTAGCAACCTTTGTGAACAAGGACACCTATCAGAAGGAGGTGAAAGTTTCTGTCTCTCAGACAGCCACACTGAGCTGTGAAGTGTCTGACTCCAAAACTGAAGTGAAATGGTATAAAGATGGCAAACAGCTGATCTCCAGTAAAACACTCCACACAGAGGTGAAGGGCAAAATCCGTCAACTGGTGTTGGACAGTGTTGAGAAGAAAGATGCAGGAGAGTACATCTGTGAAGTTGGAAATGAGAAGCTGGTCTTTAAGATTCAGGTAGCAGGTAGGAAAGTGGTATTTGTTATTTACTTCAGCACTCAGTTAAGGTGCAAGTGGCACTCGATTTTTTTTATTTTCATGCTCTTACTTTTTTTGTACATTAGGAACTTTCATTCTTGTCCCTTCAGAACTTCAAGACACTTTCATCAATAAGGACACCTATCAGAAGGAGGTGAAGGTTTCTGTCTCTCAGAAAGCCTCACTGAGCTGTGAAGTGTCTGACTCCAAAACTGAAGTGAAATGGTATAAAGATGGCAAACAGCTGATCTCCAGTAAGACCGTACACACAGAGGCAAAGGGCAAAATCTGTCAACTGGTGTTGGACAGTGTTGAAAAAAAAGATGCAGGAGAGTACATCTGTGAAGTTGGAAAAGAGAAGCAGGTCTTTAAAATTCAGGTGACAGGTATGTCATTTTTTATTTTTGCATGGTTTTATCAATATATTGAGGCAGTTGCAGATGATAAGAAAACATCTAGACCTTACTCATTTTGTGAAATTAAGAAGACAATCCTTGCATAGGGAGTATATGTTTATCTGCATATCTAATCACTGAGTGACCCCTTCAAATGTATCTCAAATGTAATTCAGTTGCCCAAGCATTCAGGACAGAAAGAATTTGTGTGATCTCAGTATGGTGAGATAAATTTCTAGTTAAATTTAACTAACAACTTTTAGACTTGTTTTTTTTCTGTGCAACCAAACCTGAGACTGGGCAAGCAAACTGACAATTCCACTTCCTGGAGGACGAAATAATAAATTTTCAGTCTGTCCATCACCATCCTGTTTCAGAAAGGAATAGAGTAGGTGTGCAAGTGGAAGGGATTTGTTCAGTTCTCCATGTGGTCTATTTGTTATGGTGCCTCCCTGCGGTGCATTCAAAAAGTATTCAGACCCCCTTCACTTTTTCATTTTTGTTATGTAGCAGCCTGATACCCTCAATTATTCACATAGATTTTTTCTTTCTCATGAATTTACACTCAGTACCCCATAATGACAAAGTGAAAACAGAATTCTAGAAATGTCTGTATTTTTTTTAAATAAACCCACCCTGAATGTCACATTTCTAAGTATTCAGGCCCTTTACTCAGTATTTAGTTGAAGCACCTTTAGCAGCAATTATAGCCTTGTGTCTTTTTGGTTATGACACAAGAAACTTTGTACACCTGGATTAGGGGATTTTCTGCTATTCTTCATGGCAGATCCTCTCAAGTTCGGTCAGGTTGGATGGGGGCCGTTGGTGGAAAGCCACTCAAGTTTCTCTAGAGATGTTCAATAGGGTTCAAGTCAGGGATCTGGCTAGGCCACTCTGGGACACTTACAGAGTTGTACTTAAGCGACTTCTGTGTTGTCTTGGTTGTGTACTTAGGGTCGTTGTCGTGTAGGAAGGGGAACCTTCAACCCAGTCTGAGGTCTTAATCACTGTGAAACAGGTTTTTGTTGAGGATATCTCTGTACTTTTTACCATTCAGCTTTCCCTCAACTTTGACCAGTTGCCCATACCTGCTGCAGAAAAACACCCCTACATCATGATGCCACCACCATCATGCTTCACTGTTGGGATGGTCTTGGGCAGGTGATGAGCAGTGCTTGATTTCTTTTAGACTTAAAATTTGGAATTGAGGCTAACCAGTTCAATCATGATTTCTTTAGACAAAAGAATCTTGTTCCACACAGTCTGAGAGTCCTTCAGGTACATTTTTGCAAATGCTTAATGGATTTCTATGGGTTTTGCAGCAAGGAGAGGCTTCCGTCTAACCACTCTGCACAAATTGGTCGAGGACTGCAGTGATGGCTGTCCTTTTGAAACTTTGTCTTATTTTCGCAGAGGATCTCTGGATATTAATCAGAGTGATAATCAGGTTCTTTATCAACTCTCTTACTAAGGCTCTTCTTTCCCGATTGCTGCATTTGGCTGGTCGACCAGCTCTTGGAAGTGTCCTGATTGTGCCACACTTCTTCCATTTAAGACTTAAGGAGGCCACAGTGCTCTTGGGAACCTACAATGCAGCAGCATTTCTTTTTTTGACTTCTCCAGATCTGCACATTGCAACAATCCTGTCTCTGAGCTCTGCAAGCAGATCCTTTTACCTCATTACTTGGTTTTTGCTCTGATATGCATCGGCAGCTGTGAGCCCTTTCATATACAGATGTGTGCCTTTCCAAATCATGTTCAATCAATAAACTTTTTCACAGTAAGACTCCAGTCAAAATGTAGAAACAGCTCAGCAAAGATCAAGAGAGCATCTAAGCTAATAATGAAGTGTTTAGCTAAGGGTCTGAATACTTTTGTGCATGTGATAAGTCAGGTTTTTTCTATTAAAAAATATAGACATTTCAAGAATTCTGGATCCTTTTGTCATTATGGAGTATTGAATGTAGATTAATGAGAAAAAAAAAATCTGAATAATTGTAGTGTCGGGCTCAGCATAAAATAAAAAAAAATGTAGGGGGTCTGAATGCTTTCTGAAAGCACTGTATATCACATATTAGGCTCTTTATTATGTTTTCATTCAGAACCTCAAGCTTTGTTTGCCAACAAGGACACCTATAAGAAGGAGGTGAAGGTTTCTGTCTCTCAGAAAGCCACACTGAGCTGTGAAGTGTCTGACTCCAAAACTGAAGTAAAATGGTATAAAGACGGCAAACAGCTGATCTCCAGTCAGACTGTTCACATGGAGGCAAAGGGCAAAATCCGTCAACTGGTGTTGGACAGTGTGGAAGCAAAAGATGCAGGAGAATACACCTGTGAAGTTGGAAATGAGAAGCTGGTCTTTATAATTCAGGTGGCAGGTACAGAAATGGTTTCAGAGTTCATATAATTGTTTACGTAATAAATAATAAAAATATATCTGTAGAGAAAGTGTCTCAGCTTTACTCATTCCATGATAGAGAACAGGGGTCACCAACGTGGTGCCCACGGGCACCAGGTAGCCCGCAAGGACCACATGAGTAGCCCGTGGGCCTTTTCTAAAAATAGCTGTTTCCTACTTTGTTAAATCATTGTTGATCATTATTATGAGAAATCATTAACATGATCAGTGTTTTCACATAGATGAATATCATTAATTATTAATAATAACATATAATAAAAGGTAAATTGAGCAAATTTGTCATTTAAGATCAAACTGAAAACTGTGTGTATCAAACTGGTAGCCCTTCACATTAATCGGTACCCAAGAAGTAGCTCTCAGTTTTAAAAACGTTGGTGACCCCTGATATAGAACAACATGGTCAGCTGGCTAAAATGGGGAAAAACTAGAATGTATGTCAAAGAACAGCTACTTCTTCTGTCTTTAGGTGTAAAATAAGCAAGATTGTTTCAGGCATGCAAGTGAAAGCGATTTGTGTTGTTTTTATTTAGTCAATTATTTAAAGTATTTTTACGGTACATTTTAAACTATTGCAATAATTATTCCATCAGAACCTCAGGCCACTTTCATCAACAAGGACACCTATCAGAAGGAGGTGAAAGTTTCTGCTTCACAAAAAGCCACACTTAGCTGTGAAGTGTCTGATTCCAAAACAGAGGTGAAATGGTATAAAGACAGCAAACAACTCATCTCCAGTAGGACTGTCCATATAGAGACGAAGGGCAAAATGCGTCAGTTGGTGTTGGACAGTGTGGAGAAAAAAGATGCAGGAGAGTACATCTGTGAAGTTGGAAATGAGAAGCTGGTCTTTAAGATTCAGGTGGCAGGTAAAAGAATGGTTTCAGAGTTGTTATCATTTTTTATGTATTAAATAATGAAAAATATAGCTGATGAAAAAGTGGCTCAGCTTGACTCATCTCATAATATACAGTAGAAAACAACATGGTCAGATTGCTAATATCGGGGAAACTAGAACTACTTCTGCTGTCTACCTCCAATGCCTTAAAATAAGCAAGATTGGTACAGGCATGCAAGGTGAAGCAATTAGTGTTGTCATTGTTTGGTAATTTATTTTTTAACTATTTGCAATAATTGTTCCATCAGAACCTCAGGCCACTTTCATCAACATAGACACCTATCAGAAGGAGGTGAAAGTTTCTGCTTCTCAGAAAGCCACATTGAGCTGTGAAGTGTCTGACGCCAAAACAGAGGTGAAATGGTATAAAGACGGCAAACAACTGACCTCCAGTAGGACTGTCCACACAGAGACAAAGGGCAAAATCCGTCAGTTGGTGTTGGACAGTGTGGAGAAAAAAGATGCAGGAGAATACATCTGTGAAGTTGGAAATGAGAAGCTGGTCTTTAAGATTCGGGTGGCAGGTAAAAGAATGGTTTCAGAGTTGTTATCATTTTTATGTATTAAATAATGAAAATATAGCTGATGAAAAAGTGGCTCAGCTTGACTCATCCCATAATATACAGTAGAAAACAACATGGTCAGATTGCTAATATCGGGAAACTAGAACTACTTCTGCTGTCTACCTCCAATGCCTTAAAATAAGCAAGATTGGTACAGGCATGCAAGGTGAAGCAATTAGTGTTGTCATTGTTTGGTAATTTATTTTTTAACTATTTGCAATAATTGTTCCATCAGAACCTCAGGCCACTTTCATCAACATAGACACCTATCAGAAGGAGGTGAAAGTTTCTGCTTCTCAGAAAGCCACATTGAGCTGTGAAGTGTCTGACGCCAAAACAGAGGTGAAATGGTATAAAGACGGCAAACAACTGACCTCCAGTAGGACTGTCCACACAGAGACAAAGGGCAAAATCCGTCAGTTGGTGTTGGACAGTGTGGAGAAAAAAGATGCAGGAGAATACATCTGTGAAGTTGGAAATGAGAAGCTGGTCTTTAAGATTCGGGTGGCAGGTAAAAGAATGGTTTCAGAGTTGTTATCATTTTTTATGTATTAAATAATGAAAAATATAGCTGATGAAAAAGTGGCTCAGCTTGACTCATCCCATAATATACAGTAGAAAACAACATGGTCAGATGGCTAATATCGGGGAAACTAGAACTACTTCTGCTGTCTACCTCCAATGCCTTAAAATAAGCAAGATTGGTACAGGCATGCAAGGTGAAGCAATTAGTGTTGTCATTGTTTGGTAATTTATTTTTTAACTATTTGCAATAATTGTTCCATCAGAACCTCAGGCCACTTTCATCAACATAGACACCTATCAGAAGGAGGTGAAAGTTTCTGCTTCTCAGAAAGCCACATTGAGCTGTGAAGTGTCTGACGCCAAAACAGAGGTGAAATGGTATAAAGATGGCAGACAACTGGTCTCCAGTAGGACTGTCCACACAGAGACGAAGGGCAAAATCCGTCAGTTGGTGTTGGACACTGTAGAGAAGAAGGACGCAGGAGAGTACACCTGTCAAGTTGGAAATGAGAAGCTGGTCTTTAAAATTCAAGTGACAGGTATGTCAAATTGTTTGAATTTTACTTGTTTTTATGAGTATAAAGAGGTACATTCAGATGACAAGTAAACATCTAAACTGTAAATCTGTGAATATGAGAATGAGCCTAGCGACCTAGACTGGGCCTAGACAGTGTATGCAATTTGGAATCCTAAAATTCTATGTAAAAAAGCATCTATTACCTGAGCAATCCTTTATCCTTTCATCCTTCAAATTGTTCACTAAGCAGAAATGGCTAAGTTAGTAGCCCAAGCACTATGAACCCACAGAATTTGTCTATAGGTTTTTTAAAAATATGCTACCGAATAGCTATAGCAAACAAAGTTTTTATTTGATATGTAGCTTTTTCTAAACACAATTTGATTCCTAGTAATGTGTTGTACCCATATCTGGGGCACAGCAGATTAGTTACTTTGTTTTGAGGATTCATGTACTTAATGTTTGGGGAGCTGATTAGCTAGATCAGTTGAACTAACATATTTTTTATTATTGTTCTTTGTGATTCTGGACAACCAAATCTGAGACTTGGCAAGAACAATTGACTTTCTGGTGGAAATACAAGTGGACAGAATTTGTCATGTGTTTCTGTTTGGTCTGTCTGTCAAGGTGTCTCCCAATAATTCCACATCTAGGGCTCTTCATTTATTTTTCTTTCAGAACCTCAAGCCATGTTTGTCAATAAAGACACCTACCAGAAGGAGGTGAATGTTTCTGCATCTCAGAAAGCCACACTTAGTTGTGAAGTGTCTGATGACAAAACTGAAGTGAAATGGTATAAAGATGGCAAACAGCTAATCTCCAGTAAGACTGTCCACATAGAGGCAAAGGGCAAAGTCCGGCAACTGGTATTAGACAGCGTGGAGAAGAGGGATGCAGGAGAGTACATTTGTAAAGTTGAAAATGAGAAGCTGGACTTTAAGATTCAAGTGTCAGGTATATTTGTAGTTGGTTTTCAGCTATTTTAATCTTTTGGCATCAACTAGTGAATTATTTACTGTTATACATCCTCTTTACTGAAATATCCTTGTGTCTCTACAGACATCTCAGCTAAATTTCAAAAGAAATCCAGTGTGAAGGAAACTATAGCTGTGCAAGAAACTGAGAACATCACCCTGTCCACTATGGTAACAACAGAACATGCTAATGTCAATTGGTTCAGGGATGGAGTAGAGCTAAAAGAGGGAAATAAGTATGAAATGAAGAGAGAAGGTTTGTCTCGTGTCCTTATCATTAAGTCTTCTGAAGCAAAGGACAGAGGCACCTACACGTGTCAGACAACTGAGGACAAGATGGAATTCCAGGTTCAGATAAAAGGTAAGGTAATGGTACCAGGTTTTTACATATGCAGTATAATTTCTTTCAGTTAACTTTTGAATGCTTTTTTTTTTACAGAGTCTCCACTAAAGTTTGTGGTTGGCTTGGAGTCAGTATCTGTTGTCCTGGGCAGCACCAAGACTCTGTCTTGCCAGCTAAACAGAGCTGCAGGAGATGTCCTTTGGAGACACAATGGCAAAGAAATTAAGCCTGGAGGCAGATATGTCATCCGTGCTGATGGAGCTCAACGTTTACTGACCGTTTCCTCAGTAGCCCAGGAAGATGAAGGAGAGTACACTTGCGAATGCAGAGATGACAAGACTACTGCTAAAATTACCACTAAAGGTGAGCAAAGCCTGCATGGCCCTGCTAAAACTTAAATTCTGATCAATGAGAAAGTGAATGACAATAGTTCTGGGTGCATGGCAATTACCTGAATATTTATACTTATTCTATGTGTAAAGTTACGTGTAAATGGTTCCTGTTCTAGCTCCACGTTTGGTGAAGTTTGTGTCGAAGTTGAACAATGTCGTGGCAAATGAGGGCAAGGATGCTATCTTTAAATGTTCCATCACTCCTGCGGACGTGAGTGTGAGATGGCTGTTTAATGACGTACCTGTCACCACTGGTCCCAAATTCAAGATTGCACATGGAGGCACAAGCCATTCACTTACAATCACTGCGGCCACACTCGATGATGTGGGTGAAATCAGTGTGGATGCTGAAGGGAAAGTGTGTAAAGCAACTCTGCAAGTGCAAAGTAAGAAAAGTGGCAACATTTTATATAATTTGTTAGTTCTTTTGGTTTACCAGAAAGATAAATGTTAAAACATTTTTCATATATTTAAATACAAGTTTTCTTAAATGGCTAAATGGCATTACAATGGTAAATTTATCTGCTTGTTATTTGAAAGTCACTAAATGTGTTAATGTGGTGCTTGAGTACTTGTGATTCTACTTTGCATATTTTTTTAGAGCTCCCTGTTTTGTTCATTAAGAAGCTTGAGAACAAAACAGTCCAAGAGCAGGACAATGTGGAGCTTCATGTGGAACTGAGTAGGCTATCCACTGAAGTGAAATGGATGAAGAATGGTGTTGTGATGCAGCCTGAAGGTAATGTGCAGATTCAAGTTGATGGAGTTAAACAGACTCTGATCTTCAAGAGTGTAACCTGCGCTGACCGAGGCCTTTACTCTTGTGAGACTCTGGATGACAAGACTCAAGCCAAACTGACTGTAGAAAGTAAGTCTGTCTGTGGTTTCCATATATATATATATATATATATATATATATATATATATATATATATATATATATATATATATATATATAAAGTACAAATACAAATATTTAGACCACTAAACAGATAATGATTATGTTACTGTGTTACACTTCTACCTAAAAAGATTGACAACGGATTTCTAACAATCTCCTCTGATTGTCACTCTCTCAGAGAAGAAGATCCAGATTATTAAGGGCTTGAAAGAAATGAAAGTGCATGAACAGGAGACAGTAACAATGGAGGTGGAACTCAGCCAACCTGATGTGGAGGCTTTCTGGACCAAAGATGGCCAAAAACTCAGAGTAAATCCCAAAATCCTTATTACAACTCTGGGTAATAAACATTCCTTGACCATGTCCCAGCTGAAGATGGAAGACAGTGGGATGATCTCTTTCCAGGCAGAAGGTGTCCACACCTCAGCAAAACTCATTGTCACAGGTAGGTCTGTTGTCATCAGTTGAAATTAAAATCTCTGAATATAAACAGACTGTCTTACCACTCTATTTTGTGTTTTGCAGAACCTCCTGCAACGTTCCTAAGACCATTAGAAGATGTGACGACTTCAGAAAAGGAAAAAGCCACCTTTGAGTGTGAAGTGTCCAGAGTAAATGCTGATGTAAAGTGGTTTAAGGTATACATATGTTGTTTACTTATTTTGTTGCAACCAGTTCTTTAAAATATCTTCAAAAAGCAAAGATATATTAGTAAATATTTACAGGAATTATAGACACATAATGAACATAAAACCTCTTTATCCTCAGAATGATGAAGAACTGAAACCAGGAAAGAGATACATGATGCATTCCCAAGGTCGGAAGCGTAGCCTCCTCATCCAGAAGTGCACTTATGAGGACCAAGGCTTATACATCTGTAAAACAACTGATGACAACACATCGGCCAAGCTGACCGTTAATGGTAACATCTAGTTTGAGAGTTTCCTGTTATGAATCTATTTACTAGTATCAATTTCTAGAAGCAGTGGCCTTAGATATAAATTATTGTCGTTTTCTTTTTTGTTTTTTTCCACAGCCCGTGACATTAAGATTATTAAGCAGCTGCAGGATTTGGAAGTGACTGAGAAAGAGAGTGCAGCATTTGTCTGTGAGGTGTCACATGATGAAGTTGAGGTTCAGTGGTTTAAAGGTGATGTAAAACTCAAAGCTGGGGACAACATTAAGATGAGACAAGAAGGTGAGTTAAGTTCATGTTAACAATGATTCTGATTATTCAGAAGGTAACAGCAGTTGTATATTATAGGTTATAATAAAGTACTTCTGATATGATATAATTTCTATAGAAATTATAACAAATAAAAAAGTGTGTATCATTACTTAATTCACTGTTTCACAAGGTATAAGAGAATTCAAACATTTCAGAATGTGCTGCAACAGCAAAATACAAATTTGTGGTAGTAACAGTAGTGCCTTTTTCTATTTTTAAAGGCAGAAGATATTTTCTGTTCTTCAAGTCTGTGAAACCTGAAGATGCAGATGAAATCAAATTTGTGGCTGAAAAGGCATTATCAGTTGCTAAGCTCACAGTTAAAGGTAGGTGTCTGTTAAACTTTGCATGCATTTCAGTTTAAGTACTGTGCTGTATATTGTCATAACAATGGCCTCAATCAGCTGAGATCTTATGAGGTCTTTTGGTGCTGTCAATATCCTAAAAGCTTTTAAATTATTGCAGAACTGCCTGTGAGGTTTGTAAAGAAACTCCGCGACAAAATTGCCATGTACAAACACCGGGGATTTTTGGAGTGTCAGGTGTCTCGAACCAGTGCCACTGTCACATGGTATAAGAACAAGGAGAAGATCAAAGCGAGTGCAAAGTATGAGATTTCCAGCGAGGATGTTTATCGCAAGCTCACCATCAACGATGTGGACTCTGGGGATGAAGCCACATACATGTGTGATGCTGGTGATGAGCAGACATCATGCAAGCTACTTGTGGAAGGTAATAAGAGGGAAATGTTTGCAATATGCTGGAGCTGAACTAGGCATAACATTTCCTAATCAGGTATTTTATCTGTTTAGTGATCAGATAAAAATAATAAAAATCAGGTATATGACAAGAATAAAAAAAATATATATATATATATATTTTAAAAATGATAGTTTCACACTTTTATCTCTCTGCTTGCTGGAAATTTCTTTTTCCCTTTGCATCTTCCGAACTTCATCTAATCTAATTCCAAGCTAGATGTTGTATTTAGTGTAATTGCTAATGTAATTGATATTGACTTTTGTGGTTTATCTAGTAATATTCTCACAATGTTCCCATTGCTAAGAATATAATGTAATGTAATGATGATTTTTAGAACAGGCCATCAGTATCGTCAAAGAGCTTAGCGCAGTGGAAGTGACTGAGCCATTTGCAGCTCACTTCGAGGTGGAAATCAGCGTGGAAACCGTCAAGCCTGTGAAATGGGCCCTAAATGGAGAAATTCTGAGCGAGAGCAGCGATATTGAGATAGAGAAAGAAGGCACCATGCATCACCTTACATTTAAAAAGACCAAGGCTTCGATGTCAGGAACTGTGCAGTTCACAGCTGGAAAGAGCAAATCGACAGCTCGGCTTACAGTGAAAGGTTTGACTGGCAATAGCAATGTGATTTTTTGATTTGAAGTTTTTTACAGTACAAAATTCTTGAAAACACAGTGTTGGAGTGTTGTTATATATATAAAAAAAATATCCACATTTGGCTATTCTGATTCATAATTCAACAGTGCTCTGTTATGAATGCATCCGTGATTTCCTTCACAGAGCGTCCCATCGAGGTGGTTGAACCACTCAAAAATGTGACTGGCCAAGAAAAGGCCTCAGCCACACTGTCATGTAGACTATCAGCTGTTCCTAAAGAAGTGTTCTGGTTTAAGGGTCAAACTGCTCTGGAAGCATCCAGCAAATATGTTATGAAACAAACTGGTGCTGAAGTGCATCTGGTCATCAAGGCACTGAGTCCAGATGATGCTGGCGAGTACCGCTGTCAAACCGAGACTTGTGAGACCAAAGCTACACTCACAGTTGAAGGTATAGTTTTCTGCTTGTTTTTTTTTTCACTTTTGATATTAACTATCTAACATTTTCTGCATACTTTTTGGCATATCATTTTCCATTTCTTTATATTATTATTATTATTAATATTATTATTATTACTATGCAGTTTGTTCTTTACCTTCCTACTTTTCATACAAGTGCACCATTTAGACAGTGATGTAATAGTTTCTCTGCCTTATGTAGTGCACTTTTTGAATGGGAAAATGGAACAACCTTTTTAAACACTGAACTGATTGGTCCACAGTGCGTAAAGTCCAGATCACCAAACACTTGACGGACGTGGAGGTTGATGAAGATGGTGATGCTGTGTTTACTTGTGAGGTGAATTATGCTGATGAGGAAGCTGAGTGGTTCCTCAATGACAAGCCGCTGTTTAGCAATGAAGTTAATGTTATCCAGCATGTTAATAAGGTACACAGCATCACCCTTAAGAACCTGGCACCTCAAGATGGTGGGAAAATCACCTTTAAGATCAGGGAAGAGAAGCAGACTGTCTGCCTGAATGTAAAAGGTATTGTGTTTGGGAACAAAGTTTAGCAGTGCCTTGCATAACTATTCATCACCTTTAACTTTTGAATCATGTGTTAATTGGGATTATATGTCATCCATAACTATTTCCATGTTGTTTAGAAAGGGCTAAATGGGTGAAAAGGGCTCTATGTTTAAATGAGACAAAATTTCTTTCTGACCTTCACATAAAGCACTTTATTTGGTGAGAACCCATCATCTGGAGAACACTATCTTGCTTGCTTTTTTATTAGCAGAGCCTGGGAAACTGGTCAATGTTGAGGGCAGGATAAAATAAGCTAAATTTGAATGACTACTTGTGCAAGGCACTGCTGCAAGAGTCTTGTAGCATGGATAATTTCTAAACGCTGATTTTTGATTTGTTGTACTGCAGAAAAGAAAGGCGTCTTCCTTAAGTTGTTAGACGATGTTATTGGAGAAGAAAAGGGCACTGTAACTCTTAAATGTGAAGCCTCAAAACCAACCGTGTCCCCAGTTTGGAGGAAGGATGGTATGGTCCTTTGTGCAGACAACAAGCATGAACTGCTGCATGATGGTAGGATCCTGGGTCTAACAATCCGGGACATCACACAGGCGGATGCCGGAGAGTACAGCTGTGACATTGGTACAGATATTACAAAGTCAAAAGTCAAAATTAGAGGTATGATAAAGAAAAAAAATGGACATGACATTTAGATATCTCCTTATTGTTCACAATGTTTTTTTGTTATACATTAATTATGAAAAAAAATGTGTGTTATTGTTGGACAGCATTATAATACGTAGGAAGAATCATATAATGATTTGGACACCTTCTAACCAAACACGTTTAAGAATTTAACAGTGTTCTGGTATATGATATAGGACCGTTTATAATGTTTTTCACTATTAATTTGTTCCCCCACATCACACAGACATCAGCATTGGCATCACAAAACGCTTGAAGTCTGTGGAGGCTAAAGCAGGTGAGACCTGCTTGTTCGAATGCATCCTCTCTCGAGAAAGCTCAGAAGCATGTTCATGGAGCCTGCAAGGAAAACCTGTAACTAGTGGAGGGCGTTTCCAAATTAGCAGCAAAGGCCGAAAACACACACTTAGCATTAAAGGAGTGACTGGGTCTGACTCAGGGGAGGTCGTTTTCACACTCAAGCACTTGAGCTCGAGCGCAACATTGTCTGTGGAAGGTGAGATGCCAATCAAACTGTTTTTGGCCATACACATCCCCCAACTAACATTTATACAACATTTTATTATGTCCACATGTTTCTCAGCAGTGGTTGTGCTTGCTTTTCATTTCTTGGTGTCATACATCTGAAGGTTATATAACTGTGATAATTCTTTAGACCTAACAACCCAATAAGTCTTGAAGTAAGAAAAGTCAAAGAAGTCGCATTTAAGTATTTCTATGCAACCTTATTAAATATTTTCACTGCTATGTTTTCTTTGCTTTAGGTGAAATTATTACCTTCTCTAAAGAACTACAGGGCGTTAGCATTGCACTTGGAGAAGATGCTATATTCCTCTGTGAGCTCAGTCAGGCTGCCTTGAATGTTGTTTGGTGTAAGAATGGAAAGCCAATCCAGAAGAGCCAAAAGTATGAGACTGTTCAGGAAAATAAGGTTGTGAAGCTGATTGTTCACAATGTTACTGCTAAAGATTGTGGAGAATACAGCTGTGAGGTGACCGGTGGTCCAACCTCAAAAGCTCAACTACAAATCAAAGGTGCTTCTTTAATCATTTTAATATATGAATACTTGTATAATTGCTAAGTTCAGAGTCAAATTCGTATTTTGATTTTCAGAGCCCGTCAACAAGTTCATCCGTAAGCTAGAAGATATCACAGCACATGAAAAAGGTGCCATCAGTTTTGAATGTGAAACTGCCCATCCAGCTTCCAAAGTTACTTGGCTGAAAGGTGTGAAAGAGATCAAAGCAGGAAGAAAGTATGAAATGACCCAAAAGGAAAGAATCCTCATTCTCACAGTGAAAGATTTGGAGAAGGCTGACAGTGATGCATACTCGTGTAGCATAGACACTGCCAAAACCACTGCCAAGCTAAATGTCCAAGGTAAGTTTCGAGAGAATTAGTTACTGATGTCTGACATGTGATCTTTAGTAAATACTTCCAGTAATAGGTGCAGGCTCATAATATTTAGTACATGGTCATAATCTGCTTGAGATTATGCCACTGCAATTATTTGAGTTACTGGATGTTGCCATCTATTTATACCTTTCTAGTTATGTTTTAAATTAGTCTTGTTGTGAACAGTGTCGGATCAAACAGAATCTAGAATTGTAGAATTGTGGTGTAAAACTAAAAAAATGCTTGAACCTTGAATTCTGATAAAAAGTCCTGAGGCTTAATGAAAAGGTTGTTGAGTGAAGAACATGGGCAAACTCTACTTATTTGCGGTTGCTTTATGTATTAGCCTGATTTAGATTTTCTATTAAGAATATTTGTCTCCAACTTGACCCTCTACACAAGTCACAACTCGAATTTTTTGGATTGTTTTTGGTAAGCCTAAACATAAAACCGTGTGAATGCCTTCTTGTCTGTGGAGTTAAAATTAATTTGAAGTTTTATTAATTTTGTTGAGTAGATTTCTAATTGACGTTAGGAAAGTGGTTTTTAATCAACCAAATGAATACATCAAGATTGTTGCTCTACCATACTTCTGAAATACCACGTACCTGGGATCTGTGATATTTACACACACATATACTGTGGTGTGAAAAAGTGTTTCCCCCTTCCTGATTTTTTTTTTTGCATGTTTATCACACTCTAAAGTTTCAGGTCATCAAACTTATTTAAATATTAGTAAAAAATAACATAAGTGAGCACAACATGCAGTTTTTAAATGAAGGTTTTTATTATTGAGGGAAAACAAAATCCAAAACTACACTACAAAACTATCTCTCTCTCTCTCTCTCTCTCTCTCTCTATATATATATATATATATATATATATATATATAGAGAGAGAGAGAGAGAGAGAAGAAGAGAGAGAGCGAGAGAGAGAGAGAGAGAGAGAGCTTTACTTACTTACTTTACCTTACTTGCCAATTCTCTTCTTCTGTTATTCAAATTGCCAGTTCTCCCAGCTATTTTCACTCATGAGTTGAAGAACCAAGAGGCTTTAGAGAAGGAAAGTGTCACCTGGTGCTGTGAGCTGTCCAAACCAGATATAATAGTTCAGTGGCGTAAAGGGGAAGTAGACCTTTGTCCTTGTGCCAAGTATGAATTCCGGCAAGATGGTCACCTTCTCCAGTTGATTATACATGATGTTGACCTTGAAGACTCTGGAGACTACACCTGTGACAGTGGAGATAAAAAAACAACAGCACACCTAGAAGTAAAGGGTAGGATTTGAACCAAATCTGGAATCTTTGTGAGGGATGACACAGCGGGTTTATAATTTTCCTCTATTTGAACTCCACCTGTTCACTTTGCAGCACTACCTATATTGTTTAAAAACCCTCTGAATAAACTGGAAGCTGGAGCTGGGGAAACTGCCATATTCCGATGTGAGCTTACCAAACCTGGAGCACCAGTAGTGTGGAGAAAAGATCAAAAGATTCTACAGTCCAGCAACAAACACCAGTTAAGGCAAGATGGTGCAGTGGTTGAGCTAGTCATCTATACTCTACAGGAAGCAGACTCAGGAGAGTATTCCTGTGATTCTGGGTATGAAATGACTTCTGCCCAACTCACGGTAAAGGGTATGAACCAAAATTCTACTTTCTTAACTGGCGACTGTGACTCTAAACCCTTTACCTCTATTCCATGCCACTTTCTGCATGGTTCAACTCATATTTTCCACATCTTTTCCTGTTAAAAATGGAGAAACATCTTTCTATTTTTCCCACTTTTTCTTTCTTTTCATCTTCATTTCTTCTTGCACGGGAAATACATTTTTGCATTTTAAGATACTAATTTCATTCTGTGTCTGCATAAGTTTTCTTTGGGTGAACATAAATAGCGTGTCTTACTTTCACAGTAATATCATATTCTACATGTATTCTACATTGTAAGTAATTGCTGGTATATCTTTTCATCTTCTCTACATAACATGTTTCTTCTTTTTATTTTGAAATCTGACATGCGAGCTAATTAGACAAAGGTTTTGTACTGTGTGGCCAAAGGTTTGTGGACACCTGATCATCACACCCATTTGTGCTCTTTGAACATCTGCATTTCAGATGTATTCCTTCTTTTTTATTAATCCTTCTTTTGTAATTTAAATATGCTTCATTCTTCTAGGTAAGACTTCCACTAGTTCCCTTTCAGGAACTCGAGCTGCGTCAACAACACTTTGCGTTTCTGCAGCAAAGCGTTGTTGACGTGGCGTCTCATTCCCTCAGGGAAGCAGGGTTACATACATAACCTAGAGATGATTTTGAGCCTGATTGTGGGGGTTTGTTTTCATTCAGCTTCCAGACCATTAGTGAGGTCACTAATGAGATGTTTGATGAGGATGCTTCAATTCCAATTCATGCTTAAAGTGTTAGGTGTACACAGAGAGTCTGTAGTACACTGAGAAAACACACCATGTTTTCATGGAACTTGTGTTGTGCTTTGGGCCTATTAGTTTCAGTGAAGGGAAATTTTAATTTTACAAGTAGTAAGAAGTAAGAAATTAATTCTTTTAATTCTGTGTTTCCAGTTTTGTGGCAACAGTTTATAATTGTAAAGATGTCCTCATAATTTTGATCATACAGTGTATTGCAGGGATTTTATTATTAGTTATTAATAAAATAGACTGTACAGAGTGTCATATTTAATAAAAAAGAACCAGGTAGAAAACTATCATATCCCACACATCTAATTACAAATATAATCACGACATGGACGGTTCCAAAACTTTGACTAAATATTGAAAAAAGTAGGTACAGACAAGACAAGTATCAAAAAGACATGTAACTTTCTTTAACTGGTGGTGCAGTGAGTAAAGGTTACACTAACTGGAGCATTGAATCAATGCGTTCGTTGCCTAAAAATTTATTCTGGATGATGTGTATTAAACAGAACTTGACATTACTATTGAAACCGGGCTGAGGAGCTGCATCGTTAACGAAGGAGACGATGTGGTCTTTGAGTGCTTTGTATCTCATGACGGTGCCCAGAATGTGAGCTGGGAGCTTCAGGGTGTTCCTCTCCAGAGCAATGAGATGAATGTAATCCAAGTGGAAGGCAAAAAGCATTCACTTACTCTAAGGAGTGTGACCGAGAAAGACTCGGGCACTGTGTCTTTCCATGTGGGGAGCCACACTTCGTTTGCTTGTCTCACAGTTAAAGGTAAATTCGGTCTCTGAAGACTCCACCAGCTGCAAGGCATTGCATTTTTCCTTCCTGTCCCTTAACTTCAACTTCCTTTTGAATAACTCCACTTTAGAACTGTTATATTGCGGCATGTTTTAGAAACCACATTACTAATGAATTATCTGTGAATTGTTGTGAATTTGTTTCAATTGACTCATCACTTGTTTAACATTTTTACATTTTCTGGCCTTTCTGAATATAACACAATTATTAATTAAAGAATTACACTTTTTTTAAAAGTTACTTTAATGTTGTGCAACATCCACCAAACAAGTTCATTCCCCATCTTACATGCATTATAGAAACTTAACTCACCAGACCTTCCTGAAGTGCTGGCACAGCAATCTGCCAATACTGTACTAACATTTACATTATTCTTTTTTTTTTTTTTTTTATCTTTATTCATTTATGTAACTATTTATATGTTTCTTATTAAGGGCCAAAGGTTAAACTTGTTGAGGGCTGTGGACTGAAAGTGCATTATGCCAAAAGTATTATATTAAAATTAAAGTTGGTATTGTTATAATGTCATAATGTCATAATATTTAGAAATAAATAAACAAATAGAAAGCATTACTCTGTAATTTGCTTAACTAATGCAGTTTTATCATCAAAGTTTTGGTATCATCTCATTTATAGCATACAGCTATTCATGATATAAAAAAATACAGCTGTATGCTTGTAATAGCAGTGAACTTTAATGAGAGACATGATGCTGGTCCTTATTTTTCTCAAGTTTTTCTAAATTTGGGCCCTGGTTTGGGCATCTCTGATTTATAGTTATTTTTAATGTCCAATAAACATCGTAGTTATGGCTATAGCAACTATCATAAGTCATTCCAGTGGTCAGAGCTTATCATTTAATATAAATAAATAAATACAAATGAATGGTGTCTGTTATACATATTGTGTACTGGATTAAAAGATTAGCTAGCAGCTCTATTCCTCTGATTAGATTGTAGATTTTTGTATCACCCTGATTGCTGATGTTCCGGTGCAACTGCTTGTTCTTCAGAATCAGAAAACAGACTTCTATCTACTGTTAGAGAGCTTTGATATGTCCAAGCTTGTTTTTCTAGAGGATGGGTTGTTATTCTTTAATCCATCAGTCTGACTGAATTACTATTTGCTATATTTGCTTCTAGCTGTCACTGTGGTACAATTTACTAAAGACTTGACGCCCCAGGAAGCTGTAGAAGGAGATAAAGCTGTATTGTCCTGTGAAACGTCAACTCCCGATGCCCTTGTTACCTGGAAGAAAGGCAGAAAAGTCATTTCTGAAGAAGACAAATATTCCATCCAGAGGAATGGTACAATCCAGACTCTGGAGATCCACAAGCTAACAGTAGACGATGCTGGAGAGTACGTGTGTGAAGTCGGAGACAAACAAAGTAAAGCCACTTTGAGTGTCAAAGGTAATCATATCAACAATCATGATGCATATCAACATCTTGTAATTACCAAACAATCACCAAAAGATACCTAACAAACTAAATTCGATACACTATTTCATTTCCTTGGTTAATAGGCGCATTGTCTTTAGAAAGAGTTGGCTTTTTTATTGCGATTCTCTTTACCTAGAACGTGTACGAATTACAAAAGAACTTAAAGACGTCACAGTGATGACTGGCGAAGATGCTGCGTTCCACTGTGAGGTTTCGCAGACAGGAGTAACTAATGGCGAATGGTGGCTAGGCTCCAATCACCTACAAAACAATGACTTGAATCAGATCAGCAGCCGAGGGAGGGAACACAGCCTAGTATTAAAAATGGTCACACCTGATGATTCAGGCGATGTGGCTTTTGTGGTTGGCTGTGAGAGGACTGTTGCTTCCTTGGTGGTAAAGGAGAAACCAAAAGGTAAACGGTTGGTTTTCTGCAAGTGCTTCTGAGTCTTGGGTACTTAATTTGCAGTTGTGGCTATGTGCCTCTCATGAATGCTTTGGGTGCATGTATGCACAAAAGCACCGTGTTATGATGTCATGTACAATATGAATACAGCTATGAGTGTTCAGCATAACACTAACCTTCACACAGTTATCCCGGGTTGTCCAAAAAGACAAGACTTGTACTTCAGGAGGCAAGCAAATGAGTGTGAATGCATCACATTGCCTCATTTGCTTTTTATGTGGTTAAAAGTGTTTGTTATGTATTTTGCTTGTTTGTTTGCAATTGAGCACAACACTGGCATGCAATAGCATAACCAACCCCTTCCAAATTTACTGACGTTCCATTGTTCTCTCTTGCACTCAACAGAACCCCCAGCTTTCTTTCTCAAAGAACTGGAGAATGTAGATGCTGTAGAGGGTGACATGGTTACACTCCGTTGTGAACTATCTAAGCCTGGGGTCAATGTAGAGTGGCGTAAAGGAGGATTGGTCCTGCAACCCAGTAAGAAGTTTCAGCTGAAGCAAGAGGGATGTGTACAAGAGCTAAACATACAGGACCTGAAAGTGGAGGACAGTGGCTATTACACTTGTGATGCTGGAAATCAGTTAACAACAGCATCGGTTTCAGTACAAGGTATAAGCATTTTCTTTTTCTCACTTTTAATGTTTAGCATAATCCATGACTTCTAGCAGGTTGGATTAGCAAGTCATATCAATATAAGAATGAACTGTTCACCCTTTTGATGCATTCCAGCACAATTTGAGTAATCAATTTGATGCAATTGAATGTCTTTTTAATTGCAGAATTTTAAATCAAAGACTTTCTAAAATCTAGACAATTTTTTACTTGTAAATAAAAAAGATTATATTAATATGAAAGCATATTAAGTGCTAGTTAATTTAGGAGCTGGAATACTTATTTTAAACTAATGTATGCATCTTAACCATATGTATAACATCACAGTGCAATTTTTCTTGTTGAATGGCTGATCCCTATTTCTGCATAACATTTGTCTGGGGAAGGTGCTGCAGATGAATTCTGGGAAAACAACCAAAGGTTGATAGAAAAGTCTGCTTTAATATAATTTAACATCTCTACTATAAAGAAACTTACATATTTAGCCAACATGCTACTGCCAAGGGAATTTATCTAACTTGTGAGAAGTAAGAGAATAAATCAGTGATTTCCCTATCACTGTTCATTTGGAATGACAATACATTGATGTATACTTTGAACTACTGTATATATATACTGTAGTACAAAATGACAACTTTACAACTTTGAAGGGTTTTTTGAGGCCGCCACACACATTTCTGGACAGAAAGTGCACAACTATAATGGCTTTTGCAGTATTTTTATCTACAGATTAACCACCATTTATAATTGATTATTGCTGCTTTATTTTTTTGGGCAAGGTTAGTCAGCAAATTTGTCATTTTAAATCCATGAAAACAATGAAGAACTTGTAAATCCTTGCTCATTGTTGATGCTTTTTAATGATTTCAATTTTAAAAAGTTAAACCTGCAGGGATGCTATTGATTAGCTGTTTGTCTGTGGTCTCTGCAGAGGCTGAGGTGCTCATAGTGTCTGGTATAAAAAGCACTGATGTTTTTGCGGGAGAGCAGGCAGTATTCACATGCCAACTGTCTCGCCGTGCCAAAGGGAGAGTCCAGTGGTGGTTAGATGGCACCCGTTTGGAGAACAGTCCCTTCAGTGTCATTGGGGTGGGTGAAGACAATATTCACACCCTCACCCTAAAGAACCTGGCACCAAATGACTCGGGCACCGTCCTATTCAAAACAGGAAGCTTGACATCCTCGGCTAGGCTGTTAGTTAAAGGTACCAGACCAGGTAGAGGTGTTGAGGGGTGCAGATCAGCTCTTTTGTTTATGGCCCTGCAACATTGAAGGAAAATGGTAGACCAGGTGCCGGTTGAAATTTGCGTCCATATGAATGTTCTGAATTGGCAAACAAAAAGCAGCTGCTTTTACTTGTGCCTCGTGCTGCTTTCATTTCAGTGCTCAGTAATTTCTTATAACACAGAGCTGTTGAACTCCGACTTCTGATTGGTTGGGAAGCGTTGCGTAATTTTCTACAACAGCAGCTCTTACAGCAGTACAGGCTGGAAAATAGAGAACAGATTTGCATTAATATGCTTGTTTTAATATGTTGTCAACAAATAATTTACCGGAACTTGTAAACACTAAAGTGTATTATTTAGCAAATAAAACTGTATAATTGCTGATGTGCCGATTACTGTGACTATTTCTTTTGGTAAAACAGTTATGGAAGGACTCAATATTTAAAAATGTTTTCTATTTTCTGGCTTCTTTCTAATAAGAAAAGCTGCAACATTTTTTTCCTTCACAAGAGAGTAAAAATAGGGTGGTCAGAATGCAATTGTTAATAGCTGCTAAATGAAAGTGCTGGCAGGACAATTTTTTGTCCCTCAATGGACATAAAATACAGTGTAAATATATTGTTCCTCATGTTTAATCCTAATTATTTTGTAATTATTAGTATTCTTGTCCCCTTGCACTTTTTGTAACTTTTTCATTTACAATAATTATCCAAATTTTCAAAATTCATGCATTTTATTGTGTGCAGTTTAGAAATGTTACAAGGCTTGACCTTCACAAACACATCTGGACTTATTGTGCTATTCTACATATGTATGCTTTTATTCAGAATATTGGACATCACTTTAAAATCAGCTGTTAAAAGATGGTGAATCCTTTTTGAAAGTTCCAGTTACTTTAGCGATGAAATAGACCAATATCCATATTTTTCCATATCCATAAGTTTTTCAATGCTTGCAGTGGCCTCCAAAAGGGTTTGTTTCTCTCCTATCAACCAGCTGAATGAGTGTCTTGCTACGCAACTCACTTATGCATGGCCTACATAGTGCTTAAACATTTTAAATATTTCTGAAACATTTGTAAATGAGATCCACTAACATCTGATTTAGGACATATTTAAGTCAACCCATTGCTGATAGGTTTTAGTTCCAGAGCTTTCAAGTTTTAGTTTTCAAGCTCATCACCTGCTGTTGGGATTGTCTGGACAGTAGCTGGTAAGAACACAATAAGGGTAGTATGCACAGACCCTGTCATTGCAGGGGCAGGAAGGCAGCATGAAGACATGCTGGTCCTATGCCACTGAATTAGTGGTATACCTGTACTCAGTCTTCAATTTTACTCTCTTGCATTTTCTACCATCAGTACAGATAATAAGTTCGTTTAAAGACTACAAAATATATTGAAATACTTTGATTCTGGAATATATGCCATCAATTTTAAATACTTAACAAAGCCATACCTAGTAAGCCAATAACCAATACTCTTGCCTTTATCTGGTTTATGCAATCATTGCATGCATTCTTTTTTAAAAAGATTTTTTAGTAGTAAGTGGTAGTGAGTAGTAAGACTAAACAGAGAAAATTAAACCTGGCCATCATCCATCATCTTAAGTTTGTGCTTTACTGTACTTACTTCACCCAACATTTATAGATCCTACTGTGGAGGTAGTCAGTGCCATGGAGGATATCCAAATAGCAGAGAACCAGCCTGCAGAGTTCATCTGCCAGTTCTCACGCCCAGTCAGGGCCATATGGAAGCGAAACGGGCAACCAGTGCAACCTGATGGCCTCAGGCTTATAGTGGAACAAGACTGGACTGTAGCACGATTGTACATTAGCCAAGTAATCGCACAGGATGTGGGTGTATACTCCTGCGAGGCAGAGGGGACCTGTGTTGAGGCACACCTAAGGTTGCAAGGTGAGCGTACCTGCAGCCTGAACTCATATCTGAATATTAGTAAAGATCTATGTTTTTAAAACGATTTTAGCAAAGGATGCTGTTGAAATGCAGTTAGGTAGGATACTGCTCCTTTAACTTCACACAGTGGTCCAGATATTTGTGCACTAAGGAATCTGCCATGTTTGGAAGATGTCTCACTATGGGAGTTTGGAAAACATCAGAGTGTATGAATAGTTTTGAAAAATGTGGGATATATTATCCAAAAAAAGGTGAGAATTCTATGAATGTTGGTTGTGATATTAGATGGAAGTTGTAGAATGAAATCAGCCCTAGCCCCATAGCAAGTAATTAAATGTTGATGTCAAAAAATAAAAACAGGGAGTTTCACCCTGCTTAACTGCATCTGCATTCATGGTTGTGAGAAGGGAAGCATTGTAAATAATGGGGAGCTAATGTTACATAAAAATATTTAAGGTTTCTGATTAAATGTTAAATATTTGTACAATACAGTGGTTTTTATTTGATTTTTTAGAAATGGGTTGATGGTCCAACTGAGGGAACAGTTTAGTGGAATAAAACAGATCATTTATAGAAAAAGAAGAAACGAAAGCCCTGGTGGTCTAGTGGATAGGATGCGGCGCTCTCACCGCTGCGGCCCGAGTTCGCTCCCCGGTCTGGGAACCAACCCCAGCCACTCTTAGTGCCGGTCCCAAGCTCGGATAAATAGGGAGGGTTGCGTTAGGAAGGGCATCCAGCGTAAAAACATGTGTCAAATCAAACATGAGGAGGATCCGCTGTGGCGACCCCTAATGGGAGAAGCCGAAAGAAAGTTTATTTATAGAAAAAGAAGACCGTAGGGTTTATTTATTATGGTTTACCTTTAAATTAACATGTACAGCTGAAATGCACTTCAAATGTTGATCACAACCTCTCAAACCTGTCCTACAGCTAAACCCATTGAGATTATTCAAGGTCTGGAAAATGTGGAGACCATTGAAGGTGGGGAAGCTCTTTTTGAGTGCTCCCTATCTGTCCCAGAGTCTAAAGACTGCCAATGGTTGGTTGATGGAAAACCTGTGAAGGAGTCTTCAAAAGTGGAAATTGTTTGTTTCGAAAGTGGCCGTCGCCATCTTTTGCTGCTGAAGGACTTAAGAGCTGGTGATAACTGTACAGTAACCTTTCAGGCTGGCTCTGCCTCATCCTCTGCTCTTCTTTCAGTCAAAGGTTAGTTGAACTTTGAAATCGTGCTAGTAGTAAATGTACTGTATATTAAACTAAAATAAATATTAATGGTTTTGTCTAAAAGATTATTTAGACATACTGCTTAAATTGTGTGTGTGTTGGGGTAACTGTATTCATGAACAATACATTTAGGGTGGCAACTGGAAGTGGTGAAACCCTTGGAGGACAAGACTGCTGTTGTTGGTGAGCAGATAGAGTTCACTTGTGTCCTGAACGAGCCGGTACCAGAGAAAGATGTAAATTGGTATGCTAATGGTGCTGAACTTCGGGCAGATGACTTTTGGGCAATGAAGAATAATGGATGTGCGTGCACCTTAATTCTGAAAAAAGCACAAGTTCTGACACCTCTAGAGATCACATTTGCTGCTCAAGATGCCATTTCAGTGGCCAAGCTAACTACTATTGGTAGGTGTAACCAGATCATGAAACATTGTAATTTGGCAAAAACATTTTGTTTTACTCATTTAATTTGTAAACTTTAGCTGTACCTGACCCCCCTGAGGATCCTGAGCTGGTCACTAAGGGACCAACATCAGTGACTCTGTCCTGGTTCACGCCTCTCAGTGATGGTGGAAGTCCGATTCTGGGATACCGTGTGGAGATGCGGCAAGTGGATAGTGCTCTCTGGCAGCCCTGCCATGCAGAAGCAGTGTGCAATACTGAGTTTACGGTGGAAAACCTTATACCTGGAATTGGGTACAGGTTCCGGGTGGCAGCAATTAACAGTGCTGGTATTGGTGACACTGTCCAGCTTCCTCAAACTGTTACCCTGGGTAAGAAACTTGAACTCTTTTTTTTTGTAAAGGATTAAGTAAAAAAATTAAAAACAAAGCTTCACACATGACCAAAGTTTGGGAACTTTGTGTATTAATAGTTAAATATTTGTAAAGCACCTATAGATTAAAAACAGCTATCTTTATTTGTATCAACATTTTTCCTATTATGTTGATATTTAGAGGCACCAGTGACCATTGCCAAGAGGTTAAATGCCTCTGAACTTCGAAAGGGTAAGATTGCACGTCTGGAGTGTGAACTTACATCTGAAAACAAGCAAGTCCTCTGGCAAAAAGACTATCGGGAGATTGAGATGGGAGCAAAATACCAGATGTTAACAGAGGGCAAATCCCAAATTTTGCTCATTAAGGATTTGCAGCCTGCTGACCAGGGGGTATATACATGTGTGGCCTCAGAAGATGCAAAAACCTCAATGAACCTTGAGTTGGAAGGTATCTGCTCTAGTTTACTTTTCATACACTGTCATTCCGCTTTTGTGTTTTCCTATCTTCAAAAACTATTTCACAGTTGAATGTACTTTTTTTTCATCATTTTGTATTGATTTTAGTGTAAATTTCAATTAACTGCCATGTTGTCATAGACGTGTAATAGAGATCTTTTATTTAAATCTTTTTGGAAAAATATAATAAGATTTTAACATGGCAATATTATTGTGCTAATTTTAAAGTGGTTACATAGTAGCAACAGCATTCCCAGGAATTCTAAATAATAAAATATTAATGCATCATTGGTTTTGTAAAAGTAATTCCGCTTCATAACCAACACCATCCTGTGAATGGGTATGTGACAGGACAGACTCAAATGTTTTTTCCTAACAAATCACCTCAATTTACAGAAGACAGTACTGTGTTGCCCCAGCCTGAGGAAGGTGGCCAGCCTGGTTTGCCCCCTGAGGCTGCCTCTGAGGGAGATCTGCATGTTTTATGGGATGCTCTAGCCAAGAAGCGAAGGATGAGCAGGGAACCCACACTGGACTCCATATCTGAGCTGCCAGAAGAAGATGGCAAAGAGAAGACACAAGCTCAGCAGAGTAAAGGCGTGGACCAAGAGCAGACAAAAAAGAAAGAGAAGCCCACTGAAATCAAATCAGAACTAAATCTATATACCAGTTCTGAAGAGGAGTCAATTAGTGGAACTTCAAGTCTGGTGTCTTACCTTAAAAAGAGCAGCAAATCTGCTGTGACTGTCATAAGTGAAAGTGAAACCAGTGCATCCCAAAAGCTTTATGAACATTTTCAAATGACTGAGAAATCAGTGGCACAGACCACAGCAGCACCACCATTTGAGATCACTAAGGATGATGACAAGGATGAACTGCAGGAGGCAGCCATCAAAATTCAAGCAGCCTTCAAAGGGTACAAAGCCAGAAAGGATATGCGACCTGCCTTCAAAGAAGTCTTTAAGGACCAGAACAAAGAACCAAATATGACAATTCATCTTGAGTGTATTGCCGACGGCAAGCCAGACAAAGTTCGCTGGCTAAAGGATGGTAAAGCGTTGATTGATGGCAAACATCACCACATTGACATATACAATGATGGGACTTGCTCACTAATTGTGCCAGCTGCTACAACTAATGATACTGGGGTATACACTTGTGAGGTAACAAATAAGTTTGGCATTGCATCACACAGTGGAAAAGTCACTGTTGGCTCTGGGCGAGAGTCATCTGGACGTCGCCCACTGACTCTCGGTTATAGTGCAGACAGCGAACCTGAGAGCTCTGGCAGCGAGATGGATGAGTCTTTACGACAAGCAAGCAGGAGGCTCCAGAAGTTGCTTCGTACACGTCTTCCACCAAACGTAGAGGAGGAACCTTTCATTAGTGCCGATGAGGGTGACCTGCAGCCACCAGATCCACATTCGTATCGTGAAGATGATAGTTACATCTACATTCGCTTTGACACACGCAGTGAAGCTCAGGTTGCATCCCAAAGATTCCAGGAAATGTTTACACATCAAGGTGTGCCCATAGACACCACTATTATTGAAACTGGAACCAAGATAGAACTTCGCATCAAGAAGATGGGATTCAGCCAAGATGGTTCCCAAACTCCAACTACAGAAAAGCCATTTTTCATGTCAGGACCACCTGGTATGGTATATTTAGTTATCCCTTTTAAACCTGCACCAAGATTTAGTTGTTGCTTTGTAAATTTGAATCTGTTTTGTTTGAGCATGATTGAATGTTTTTTTTTGTTTGGCTACCAAAATCTTTTTAATTGTATTTTATCCAAATTATCTACAGCACAGGTTCCCAACCCTGGGTATGGAGCCCCCCCATCTTGCACATTTTTGTGTTTTTCTTTCTCCCAGCACAGCATTTCAGTGGGTGAAGTGTGTGTGTTACCAAAATCTGCAGGATAGGGGGTTCTCCTGGATTTGGGAAACTTTGATCTATAGTATTTAATTTGCATGAAACTATTGAGCTGCTCTGCTCTGAAGGCTCTGCAATGTTCTGTCATGTGTTCTTTGGGCTCACAGCAGCCCCAGTCTTTCTTACACAGCTTCAAAACCAGGAAGTCCCAGACGGATACCCGGTCAGCTTTGACTGTGTGATTATCGGCAAACCTTCTCCCAGCGTACGGTGGTTTAAAGATGGGAAAGTGCTACAAGAAGATGACCATTATATGATCAATGAAGACCAGGAGGGCTGCCATCAATTGATCATTACAACTGTACAACCATCTGACATGGGCGTTTACCGCTGTGTGGCTGAAAATGACAGTGGGATTGCTTCCAGCATAGCAGAGCTTAGGGTAGAACGTGAGTATGCTGTGAATAGAAAAAGGCACTCAAGAACGGAAAAATATGGAATAATGGATGTAATTTGAGCTTGGAGATCTTGCTTTCTTTTACTAATGCATACCAGTTTTGTTTATTGCATGTCTTTATGTGGATTGATACCACCAACTGCATTGACTCCATCTGAAAGTCTGGCAGTTCTTAATCAAAGTTGTGTTCAGACAAATCTGACTATATAACAAAGCACCAATAATTCATTAATCATCAAGTTTGTATTTGTCATGTGTGTACCATCAAGCTCACTCAAATTTTAACAGAATATTTTAATTTAGTTATAATAAAAATGTCTAGTTTGTTGATTTAGTTTATATGATTTTTTTTGTATTTTACTACTTAATATTTTAATAGACATGTGACATGTAAATAATTAAATTATGCATTTAAATGAACTTTGATAAATAAATGCCAGCATCTTTTTTCTGAAATAACTAGTCTTCTTAATGTAATCTTTTCACTTGCATGTTGAAAAAGCCAGAGTTTTTGGAGCTACATTATGTTAACATTATTTTTATGTCTATTATGTCAGTGACACCAGGCTTTTGTCATTGGTTAGGAAAAAACTGGTGTTACTTAGCCCACTAAATGCAGCATATTGTATACAAATAATAAACAGAAATATTCACCTTCTCATCTCATGTAACAATCTTAACAGTCCCCATATTTGTGAAAAACATTAATAATGCATGAAGTCCGAAAGCGTAAGAAGAAAGAGTTTAGCGAAACAGAATTGGGATCGGCGATAGATGAGAAAAGTAGGTAGGAGTACAAGAAGTTGCGGCAGAAGTTAAAGAGGGATGTGGCACAAGAAAAGGAAAATATGAGGAGCATTTGAGGAGCTGTATAAGAGATTGGACACTAAGGAAGGAGAAAATGATTTGTACTGATTGGCCAGGCAGAGGGACGGGAGAGCTGGGAAGGATGTGCTGCAAGTTAGAGCAATAAAGGATGCAAATGGAATTGTGTTAAATAGTGTTGAGAAGATGGAGGGAGTATTTTAAGTAGCTGATGAACGAGGAAAATAAGAGAGAGAGAAGGTTGGATGGTGTGGAGATGGTGAAACAGGAAGTGGATAGGATTAGTAAGGAGAAAGTGAGAGCTGCGATTAAGAGGATGAAGAGTGGAAAGTCGGTTGGACCAGATGACATACCTGTAGAAGCGTGGAGATATTTAGGAGAGATGCAGTGGAGTTTTTAACAAGATTGTTTAACAAGATTCTGGAAGGTGAGAAGATGCCTGAGCAATGGAGAAGGAGTGTGCTGGTACTGATCTTTACGAAAAAAAGAGATGTGCAGACCTGCAGTAACTACAGGGGAAAAAAGTTCCCTTTCAGGAACTCGAGCTGCGTCGAGATGCTTTGGGAATGCAAAGCATTTTGACGCAGTGTCTCGTTCCCTCAGGGAACTAGGGTTACATACGTAACCTAGAGACGTTGATTAGTCACACCATGAAGTTATGGGAAAGAGTAGTGGAAGCCAGGTTGAGAGAAGAGGTGACCATCTGTGAGCAACAGTATGGTTTCATGCCAATGAAGAGCACCACAGATGCCTTATTTGCTTTGATAATGTTGATGGAGAAGTATAGAGAAGGTCAGAAGTAGCTGCATTGTGTGTTTGTGGATTTAGAGAAAGCGTATGACAGGGTGCTGAGAGAGGAGTTGTGGTATTGTATGAGAAAGTCATGTGTGGCAGAGAAGTATTTGAGGGTGGTGCAGGACATATATGAGGACAGTGTGACAGCAGTGAAGTGTGCAGTAGGAACGTCCAACTGGTTCAAGGTGGAGGTTGGATTGCATCAAGGATCGACTCTGATTGGCTCGGGAGCAGCCCAAAGGAGAAGAAGAAGATGATGTATTATATATATATTATATAATGTATTATAACGCATTTTATTTTTGCAGTGTCCTGCAGCTCTGATTACGATACAGCAGCTGATGCCACAGAAACCTCTTCATATATTAGTGCTAAAGATTATGTCTCGAGGTAAAAATCATGCTATTTAAATATTAAATTAACTTCATAAATCTCCTACTAATTATGCTCAAGAGTAAAAATTATAATGATTTAATACTTTATAGTATACAGTGCTACATTCTATAATACTATACACATTCCTTACATAAATCTAATGCAGAATAACGCAAACCTGATTCAGCATGTAGCTTTTCAATCTTTGTGTTTTTGTTTTATTATGCAGTTCTGAGCACAGAGACACAGAAGCATTTGAATCAGTGGTGGAGGACGAGCAGCTTCCACAAGTGGTGGATGAGTTACATGACCTCTGTCTTAGTCCTGGAGCACCCATTGCAAAGATGAGCATCAGAGTCAAAGGTTAGATATGTTGAGATTTTGTTTGATTTTCATTACCACTGAGGTATTAAAAGAATAAAAACATTGTTTCTGCTTATTTTTTACAACAGCATGCAAGGTTAAAAGTTGAGCTTTATGGTTTGTGTTGAATTTTGTAGGATTCCCCAAACCTACGGTTTACTGGTTCAAGGACGGTGTGGCGTTATCACCTACAGACAGGATTTTACTGTTAACAGAAAGAGACGTATACAGTCTGGAGATTGTGGAGGTGAAGTCTGAAGATAGTGGCGAGTATTCTGCATACATCAGCAATGCAGCTGGCGCTGCCTACTCTTCTGCACGCTTGGTAGTGCTTGGTATGTGAGCCTGTAATATTCAACAGTGAATTTAAAATGTCATTTAGGGCTGTGCCTTTTTATAACATTGGAATCTAATGTTGTTTATGTACATAATTTCCTTATTCCAGGTCCAGGTAATCGCATACCTGAAACTCTAAAGACTAAAGGTGTGTACGAATATGATTTTTTTAAAGTATTGGACGTTGGAATTTTTTTTGTTGTTGTTGTTTTTGATCTTTTTTTTTTCATCTCACAGACTCCAAAGAACCCTTGGTACCACCACGTTTTCTGGAGAAGTTCTGCAACCGGACAGTGAAACAAGGAGCAAGCATCACACTCTCTGTCAAAGTAGAAGGTGCTGTATTCTTTATTAACATTTATTCAGTACACCACAGGATAGTATACAGCAGGCTGTAGTTTTTAAATAAAGTGCTCATTCTAACAATCATAGTATAATCTTTGTTCTGATGTTCTCAAATTATTATGGAAGGGTTTGTTCTTTTTTTTTCACCCCTATAGGCTCTCCAACACCATCTGTGAACTGGCTGAAAGAAGAGGCAATGAAGGATGTTTTGTGGATCAAAGCAGACACACCGGGATACAAGATTGCCAGCTCTGGCTTTCAGCACAGCCTAATCCTGATGGATGTAGGGAAGGAGCATGGCGGCACCTATACCTGCATCGCAAGCAACCGTGCCGGCCAGTCTGTAAACACTGCTCGTCTGGATGTGGACCAAGGTTTGACCACTGTCCCAGCAGGACAGCAAATCACCATCACACCAGAGTAAGCTCAGGAATAATAACATTCAATTAAAATGCAATAGTTTCAACTGGGAGTGTTGGCTAACTATAAAATAGATATAAAGTGTTGTGAATAAGGCTATAATTATGTGATTTTCTTGTGTTTCCTTTTGTGTTCATTTACAGGATTTGTGGGATTAGAATTAGCCCCCCAGAGGAAGAAGGCAAAGGTAGAAGCGTTTTTCCATAAACATTGTCCAGTTTAAACTCTAAATAATTTCCCATCAATGTTCGTAAATAAATTTGTATCTAACCTGGAAATTATGCAAGCTAATGCTAAATTATTATATCTTATACCACAAACAAACACACTGTTGTAATCTGGACTCGTAATTCGTTAGTTCAGGCTGTAGTGAATTGATAGGAACCTCATAATTGATGAATATTAAAATAGAATAGCCTTTATTTGTTACATATACATTACAGCAGTGAAATTCTTTCTTCACATATCGGAGCTTATTTGGAAGCTGGGGTCAGAGCACATGGTTAGCCATGATACGGCACCCCTGGAGCACAGAGGGTTAAGGGCCTTGCTCATTGACCGAAGAGTGGCAGCTTGGCGATACTGGGCCTTTAGCCCCCGACCATACGATCAGTAACTCAGCACCTTAAGCACTGAGCTACCGTTCCCCAATATATTAATATTAATAACACAATAATTTACTCAAAGCAATTTAGCAAAGAACTATTTTTTTTGTATTTAATGGATAGTTTACAGAATGTGGTTTCAATGGTAATAGTTTCTTATAAACTTGTTAAAGGTAAAATGAAAAACATTATTTAAACCTGTTTTAAATTAAAATTCATACAGTTAAATTGAATTACTTAAAACTAGCTTGTTTCATGGATCTTCATCAGGCAGTGTAACTGTAAATGGTTGAAATTCATAGATATAAATGAATCAAAACAATGGTATTTCTGTGGTGTAAGAAGTAAAGTTTGATCCACTACTTGATTTCCATCAAGCTTCCATGTCTTGATTGTGGGTGCAGTAGTTTCTGTTTGTTGCAGCATCTTTCTATTTGGCTGTTGATCACAAAGTAAAATTTCAAGTTCAATCAATCTTGTAATTTAACTATATGTCAAAAAGGTATATGCTCTTTACAAACATTTCACCTGATGTAGAAATCCTTCTTGATCTTGCAGGAGAGTCTAAACTATCTTACCTGGCTGGAGTCGATAGTGAATTCTTACAGAAGCTCACGACCCAAATCACTGAGATGGTCTCAGCCAAGATCACACAAGGTGAGAGAGAATTTCACAGTGTTGCAGTGACAATTTTAACACCTTTTAACCAATTTAGTTTCTTCATCCAATACTTAACTACATACATGCATAACACACATTTTAATAAAATAAATATACATTTAATGAATACTTCCTGTTTTTTTGGTAGGGGTGTTCCAAATGAAACATCAAGTATCTAATAACAATGAAAAGTTTGACGTAAACATTTATCTAAACCTAACCTTAAAATATTTAGAAATGAGAACAAATTATTCTAGTCATTGTATTATATTTACTCTTTATTTAATATAATATAGATATATTTTCGATAATAATAATAAATAGTAATAATGATACTTAGGATTCATTCTTGTTCTAATAAAAATAAAAAGTTTTAAAAAGTGGCAGACTTTTAACTGTATCATTTATAATGAATGCTACATAACATAAGCATAATAAATGCATGTTGACTGCTTTGTTGTTCACTAACAGTACATTTAATAAAAACTTTATGAAATTTATTTATAAAAAAGTTGTTTTTAAAAAAATACTATCCTTTAAACGTTACAATTTTTTGTAGGTTTTGTAGAATTGAGAGACATATAATACACAGCTGAGTAAATTATGGGGGTGTGGTTGTATGTTTAGTTTACATTTATTTTGTTCAATATTATTAGTTTTAATAGCTATGCCACTTTTTCCATCCATTCCTGACTCCATTATCCCATCCTTACCTTGTCACTCATTCACTCCTCCCTTTGCACCTTCACCTCGCTCACAGTGGCTCCACACACTCACTAAAACTGATTTGTTATTCAGACAGCTTACAGAACCATCAAGTGCTCCAGTGGATGAAAACATGGCCCAGAGTGACCAGTATGTATCCAATGAAAAATCAGACAAAACTGCAGAATCTTCACCTTTTTATTTTCACCTGGGTGCAATTACTGTTTGCTTCACTTTCATCTGATCTTTGTGCAGAAATTTCCTGATTATTTTATTAGTAGTGTATATTATTATATTATTACCCAAACACTTTTCTGCTTCACAACTGGATACAAATTCAATAACAGTTACATCAGTGCTTTTAATGACTTTGGTTTAAAAATGTATCTATCTCTCTCTCTCTCTCTCTCTCTCTCTCTCTCTCTCTCTCTCTCTCTCTCTCTCTCTCTCTCTCCCTCTACAATTACAATTTCTCTGAATACCTGTCCTTATCACTCTCTTTCCTTCGCTATCTTATTTCTTTCTCCATTTTTTTCTTTCTCCTTTTCTCAAAGACTGTTTTACCCTTTTTCTCTTAATGTGTCTATCTCTCTCCTTTTCATCTTTTCATCTCTCTTTTTTCCCTCCTTTTTACGGGGAGTGATGGAGGATCGGTGCCATATTATTGTATTTTTTTCTAATTGAATTCTAAGATGTGATTAATATTATATTAGACAGGTAAAATTAAGATGTTAAATATCAAATCTCTTTTATCTTTGTGTGTGCGTGTGTGTGTGTGTGTGTGTGTGTGTGTGTGTGTGTGTGTGTGTGTGTGTGTGTATATATTTGTGTCTGTTTCTCTCTTTCAGCCTCATTACGCGTGCCGGGTGCTGACAGTGATGATGAGAGTAAGACTCCGTCTCCGTCTCCCTACCACGGCCGCTCACGTCCTGCTTCGCTGATTGCTGATTCTTCCTCAGAATCTGATGAGGGTGATGCCCGAGGAGAGGTAACACACACTCTACTGACATACTTTTAGTTATTTGTGAAGAGAATAATTTGTTTTTTTAATAATGTGATATATTTTGTATTGTATTTCCAGATGCTATCTTTACCAGATTGTCTTTATCGTTTCTCTGTGCAGATGTTTGACATCTATGTAGCAACGGCAGATTATAACCCAATGGGACTGAGTAAAGAGAACATTGCTCTAAAGGAGGGGCAGTATGTGGAGGTCCTGGACTCGGCTCATCCGCTCAAATGGCTTGTCCGCACGAAACCCAACAAAACCACACCCTCACGTCAAGGCTGGGTCTCTCCAGCATACCTCGACAAGAAGCTAAAGGTTAGAACAGAGATCTTTAGTGCTTAAAAATGATGGAAGTTAAGAAGAAAATGAATAAATGCTGAAAGGTGTGGTTTTATAGATCTCTCCAGATACAGGTGAAGTCCCAGAGAGCACAGGAGAGGAGGTTTCTGAGGGAGAGTACAAAAAGAAGCTCTGGTGAGTTCTCTATCTCAAGCACACACATCCACTACAATAAAGCCAGGTTTGAAAATAGACTTGCGCAAAGATATCAACACACGCTGTATAATCTTATGTCACAGAAGCACACATTCTAAGATACCTTATCAAGTGTCTTCCACTGTATGAGTACAGAATTATGAACACCTTTTGATACAGATGCTTGCAGTACATTATTATACCCTATGACACAGATGTGCACATTTTGACACCTTAGAGCTAAGTTTTTTGTTTTTTTAAAGTAATATACCTGACAGATACACACACTATAATATCTTAAAACCTAGTTTGCTCCTAGTTTGCCTTGCAATGAAACACAATATATTCCAATGAAAGTGTGCAAATGTTATGATGCAGGAACCCTAATGATGTCGATGTGTATTAAGTGATATGTAGTTCTGCAAACTGTAATATACTTTAGGACCCAGGTGCACACATTGTGTTGACATCTTGTCACACATGCTGTACAATATATCAAATCAATCAAATCAAATACACATATATACAGGGTACGACATGCAGTAAAATGCTTTTTACGACGGTCTGGCATGAGGGAATAGAATGGGGAGAAAAAATAAATAAATAAACCAAGAAAAAGAATATATATATTTTATATATATATATATATATATATATATATATATATATATATATATATATATATATATATATATATATATATATATATACACATACATTTATTAATAAATAATAATAATAATAAAAAGGGCTCACATTATTATAACTTAGAAGTCATGTGTGTACTCTATGATGCCTTACAATGCAGCACTGAACACAATGATATTTTACAATGAAGTTGCACAAACTCTATACCTTAAACTACTATACTTTACAAAACACTGAACAATGCAGGTGCTCACCCTGTCCAGAACTCTTATTTAGTTTTAGAGTATATAATTCAGATGTCATCCGGCAAAAAGAGTAATGACTAATAATCTTGTTTTAGATTATTGTTGGTTGGTTGATCTGTCTGCCATGTCTGTTATCCTCATGCTCTATAAAAAGCCAACTCATTCAGGAGCTCATAAGCAGTGAGAAGGAGTTCATAAAGGAAATGGACTTTGTTACATCGCACCATCTAAAGCACATTGAGGAGGAGAGCACACCACCTGAAATCCGCAGCCACAAAGACAGCATCTTCCGCAACATTAGTGACATCTCTTCGTTCCACAGGTAAGTGATGAGGGCTTAAATATATTATTGCAGTGTGGTAAACTACAGACTTTAGAGGGATATCATTCCAAAAAACAAGATTAACACAGTTCATGCAAGGGTGTCAACTTTAGGTTATTCTTGTTTTAGTTTTGTTAAACGTTATTGTATAATGTATTAACAAGAATGTCTAGATTAATATTTCTGGCCCTCAAATTATTTGTTTGTTCTTTACTTTGTTCTCTGTAGCTCTTTTCTCCCTGGGCTGCAAAATTGTGACACTGATGATGACATAGCCATGAGCTTCCTAAAAAACACAGAAGGATTTGAGAACTATTTGCAATACTTAGTAGGTCAGGCAAAGGCCCAGGCTACCATTAGTGTAAAAGATGTTCATCAATATTTCAAGGTGAGAGCATTTAAATGACGAATATGTAATCATACCATACTCTTACTATACATTCAGTATTGTATTTCTTACAGATGATTAATTCCTGATTTATTGGCACCCTTAATAAAACTGTTAGTGTGTGGAATGTCTTTTGTTTTAACATAATATGTTGGTAGTATTAGTATTTTGGGAATTTAAACTACTGAAACTTAATGTTTGCTATAGTGTTTAATTTAAATATTTGCATTTTGATAAACCTGCATAGAAAAATGTTTTTAAAGTTTTAACTTAAAAAAGCAAGTTACACATATAATATCTTAAAACAGCAACATATTAAGTTGAAATTATTATATAATAACACAAGTTAAAATAACAACAATTTTATTGTATATTTTAAGCATATAATTTGTAAACAAATCATTGTGGCATGGTTGTCAGTCTGACACCAGGCTTGCTTGTCGATATAAATACAATTTGCTATTTGCATTTAAATTTGCAAATAATATATCACATAATATAACCATCATAATGTGTAAGTAGTTTATGTGGCTTTAAAATGAGCAGTGTACATGTAAAGCATGAAATGACTGTCTCCGTCTTTATCAACTAGAAATACACAGATTCAGAGTTGGCAAATGTGGACCCTGCAGAAGGTCCAGTACTGAGTGTGAACAGTTATCTTCAAAAACCACTAGATAGAATCCATAAATACAAGGACCTCTTAAAGGTAACATACTTCTTTTATAAATTACTAATTATTGACACTATGTGTGTAGTTTTTAAATTATACTTTTATCAGCTATTGTTATTTGTTTTATCTCAGTATCAAAATTATTATTTGTTTTCATTTTAACAAATTGAAATGTGCATAAAGCAGCATTGATGTGGTTTTGGAATGTGGTGTGGCCTGTAGGAGATGATCAAAAACAAGGCGAGAAATGGACAGAACTGCTGTATTTTAGAAGAGGCCTATGCCATGGTTTCTGCACTTCCCACACGTTCTGAAAACACCCGTCACGTCTCCCTCATTGAGAACTACCCTGCTAATCTGGAAGCTTTAGGAGAGCCCATAAGACAGGTACTGAGGCACACACAAATACACACACACACACACACACACACACACACACACACACACACACACACACACACACAATGTCTGGGTTGTTAGTGGACATTAAGGAATTGCATTAAACACATTTTACATTAAGGTCTGTCCAGATGAAATCGCTAAAATATAAAAAATTTGAACCTTTTAGAAGTTAGGTCCTCAGTATTTACTAGAGTCTCTGAAGGCTTTTTTATTACTTTTTTGGCTGTAGACTAACTTAATCGCACTTGTCCACTGGTAATTAGCTATCTAAACACCTTACTGCACTTGCACCCACGTTCCTGCTCATTTTCAAAGCTGTAACCATTTAATGAAAAATGACAAACAAATATGACACAAACAATCAACGGTTAAGGTTTATTAATTTGATTTGATTACTAAAGGCTTTTACCTGAACCTCATAACAGCCTGGATTAACCCATGCATAAATCTGGTGAAATTATATTTTGTGTATGTGTAAAGGAAAAACATGCCACAAGACACCTATTTATTTTTTTCTGCAAGCTTGTAGTTGAGATGAAGAACACATATAATGACACAATACTGGTTGTAATCATTTTCCCAAGCAAAAGTTCAAATTTAAAAACATATAATAGAAAAAAACAGAAATAAGTAATCATACATTACATTTGTGAATTTGCCTCAGGTGATGTATATTTGTTTGTCTCTGCATTATTTAAGAATAGAATTGGGGTTTTGTTTGTTGCAGGGTCCATTCATAGTGTGGGAGGGTGCTCCAGGAATCAGATCCTCTTCAAGAGGCCATCACCGCCATGTCTTTCTCTTCAAAAACTACGTCATCATCTGCAAACAGAAGCGAGACGCAAACTCAGATGTCCAAACCTACACATTCAAGAATATGATGAAGGTAAAAAAGAATATCTACTTCATCCCAATCTGTCAATCATTTTCTCATAACAGCAAGACATGAAGTGTTTTACTCCTTACTCAGTGCTGTCAAGATTGTGCGCACGCGTTTATGTGTTTTTTATTTTATTTTTTTAATACTTTCTGCCTTTCAGCTCACCAACATTGACGTGAATGAAACTGTGGAGGGAGATGAGAGGGCGTTTGAGATTTGGCATGAGCGTGAGGACTCTGTGAGGAAGTACACACTGCAAGCACGCACAGTCATTCTGAAGAACTCCTGGATCCGTGAACTCCGCAACCTCCAACAACGCTACAGCATGCCAGCATGGAGTAAGTACCTCACATTCCACACCACAAACTTTTTTCCTGATGTTACCTAATTACATTTTTTTTTATCTGCCACATATTCCAATTTGTTAATGTTTCAAAATTGTGTGGAATTGTTGATTAAACGAATTGAGTCTTCAACTATATCAGTGCTTTATAGTAGTCAAGGGTAAAACTGTAACTTTATGGGGATTTTTGAAATCCAGAAAGGTACGGTTTTAGGGTTTAAACTTAATAGTAGAGTTTAGTAAAGTATAGATCATGTATTAAAAAAAAAACTTATGTAGTCTTACTTATTAAAAATGATCAATATGCATAGTAATAAAATATTTTATATAAATTGTGTGTGTGTGTGTGTGTGTGTGTGTGTGTGTGTGTGTGTGTGTGTGTGTGTGTGTGTGTGAAAAGGTCCACCGATTTTGAAGCAGTGTTGACTGACTGCACAGCTGAATTGGGACAGACAGTTAAACTGGCTTGCAAAGTCACTGGATCTCCAAAACCCGTAGTAGCTTGGTTTAAAGGTGAGCACATCACTGGTTCTTTATGAATTTATCTGCTTCAATTCAATTCAACTCAATTCAATTCCGTTTTATTTGTGTAGCGCTTTATACAATGGACATTGCCCCAGAGAAATAGAGTTTATGAAGTTGGAATGTGTAAATTTAGTGCCTATATGTTTGTTCCTTATAAGTTTATAACTACTGAGCAAGCAAGTGGCAAATGTGGCTAAGAAACCTTGAGAAAAAAACTGATTCAAAAGGGAATTCATCCTCATCTGGGAGGCACTGAATGTCCATTCCTTAGTACAGTTTACTATACAAAAAATGCAGTCATTTGTCTAATGCATATTAGACTAATGATATGCTGGTCAATCCTAATGCATATATATGATTTTGCAGATGGCCGAGCGGTGGAGATCGACCCTCACCACATCATTATTGAGGACCCTGACGGTTCTTGCACCCTTATCCTAGATAATATGACTGCTGACGATTCTGGCCAGTACATGTGCTTTGCTACAAGTGCTGCAGGAAACGCCAGCACTCTGGGCAAGATTATAGTACAGGGTAGGCTTTAGGACCCAGGTTCTACTATTTGTATTATTAGTTATAACAATGTGAAATAAATCTTGTTAACATCTTTTTGTTTGTTTGCGTTGCTTCTGTAGTGCCGCCACGTTTTGTCCACAAGTTGAGAAACGCTGTGCACATTGCAGGAGAGGATGCTCAGTTCACATGTACAATACTAAGTGCTCCAAATCCAAAAATAAGGTATAAGTATTTTGATGCCTCATTTATATTTGTTACACGACACAAATGTTGCATCATCTGTGTTCTCTTTCTGTGTTCCTGCCCCTGTTCAGGTGGTTTAAAGATGGCAGACTGCTCACAGACCAGGAAAAGTATCAGACGTACAGTGAGCCACGTAGCGGTGTGGTGGTTTTTGTTATTAAGAACCCCGGAGAGAAAGACCTGGGCCGTTATGAATGTGATGTATGATATTGCATAAACATAACTGCACATTTCATTCATCTTTAAACAGTCATGAAGTGTAGTTTTGGTAGAACAGTAGATCAATCACTGTGATTTTACTTTCTAATCACTCAGAATTCAGTTTTTATCACCAAGATTTTTTTTTTTCTTTCTAGCTCTCGAACCGGCTTGGCAGTGCGAGGTGTGGGGCAGAGCTGGTTCTTCCTACAGTTGCAATGGCAGGAAGAGAGCAGGCCATCTCTATTGAAGGTAAAGATGATGATTTAAAGTCAATTATTGATAATGAAATTGTGACAGTAAGACTCTAGCAAAAACCCAGGACGAGAACCCATTGAATTAAACTTTTTTGAATTTGATTATATTACATATATTATGAAAAATATTTTTTTTTATTTATTCTTAAAAACCTGCTCCTTTCACTGTGCCAAATTTTTATTAATTATAATTTCATTTGTGTGGGGTTTTGTTTTCTTCTAGTTACCGAACAAGAAACTAAAGTACCAAAGAAAACCATAATCATGTAAGTTAAATTTTTTTTTATTGTATTTGCATTTCTATCAATTCAGTACAAAAAGTAAATACACTGTGAATGTAGAATTAAATCAAGTACAAATGTAGGCTATTTATTCATGTTTATCTATTATAAAAAAAAAAAATTATAGACCAAACCTATTTTAATAGTTTTTGGTGTAAAAGGTGTAAAATACAAAACCAAGGCCAGAGGCTGTGTCAGTACTTGAAACAATTGTGTTCTCTACCCATCCATTTATCCATTAAACTATCCATCTATACATCCATCCATCCCCCATTTATTAATTCACTCACTCACTCATTTACTCACTCACTCACTCAATCACTCACTCACTCACTCACTCATTCATTGTGTAACATTGTTGAGATTTGTAATGCCTGAAATCAGGAAATCAGTTTTCAGTCCCTTAAGCAGGATGCCTTGAGGACTTGACAAAACATGTTAATCATAACTAGCTGTAAATAGTCAATAGTAAAATTTGTTGCCAACTGTTTAAAATGTTGTTAATACCTTATTGCAGCAATTGCAGTTATTTTCATGGTTTAAATATTCTTTTTTATTTTGTACTTCATCAATAGAAACCATTAACAGTTAACTGTAACAGATATTTATTGTATATACAGCGATTTGCAATTGTGAACTACAAATCCTTTTGCAGAGAGGAGACCATCACCACTGTGGTAAAGAACACACGAATGAAGCGCCATGCCTCTCCCCGCACATCCTCCATGGGAGTTTATCGCTCTGAAACCTCCACCCCTGAACCCCAACGACAGAGAAGAACACTGGCAAGAAAAACCGTCCCCACTCTGTATGTGACAGAACCTGAGGGCGCCACAGCCAGAAACCCCAAATGGGTCGAGGTGGAAGAGATTATTGAGTATAAAGTGAACAAGTCACCAAAGCTGCCGAGGAGAAGAGGTGCTTCCCCCAGCAAGAGGCAACCCCCTGATAACCCTAACATTAACAACTCTAACAACAAGTTAGTAGAGGCAATGGAAATGTCTGGAGCTGGCATGGACTCGCAAAATCTCTCTTGGAACAATGAGGCAGCAAACGAGTCAGAAGCTGAAAATGTGGGTTCTGCAGAAGTGGAAGTTGTGGAATTTGATCAGCCATGCCTCTTGACAGAAATAGACACTGACTCCGATGATAATCAGGCAGCTGGGTTTGAGAACCACAGTAATGATCCCTTAGATGGTGGGAATAAAGTGTTCACCCTGGAAGACCTGGAGGATTATGTTCCTAAAGAGGGTGAGACATTTGGTTGTGAAGATTCAAACGTACCTCCAGAGAAACCGTGTGAAATTTCTGTTCTGCAAAGAGAAATTAATGAACCTACCGTAGGGCAACCTGTCCTGCTAAATCTGGGCCGTCCACTAGCAACACCAAAAGTGCGTCCAGGGTTCTTCAGTCGATTTAAAGAGCACTTCTCTAATGCCTTTACTGACCCATCTTCAGCTGGGTCAAGCAGAGAGAAGATAATACCAATTCGTGTCAGTGGACTCTCTTACAGCCAGTCTACCTCCATTCCCGGTCACAGGAAGGTGGAAGTAACTCGTACGTACTGTTCTGAGGTTCAGCGAGGGACAGCTGGTGGTCAACAGAGCTTCAAAGCCCAAATCTCTGCACCAGTCGGACAACCGGTAACCGTTTCGATCCCCAAGATGAGCCAGTCTGGAAAGCCATAACCAAGAAGAAACTAGTCAAAAATGTTGAAAAGGAACCCATGTACCCAGTCTTGTCTTAAAGCCCCTGTCAGCTTTTACAAAAAATTTTCTTCCTTCTAGCTATAGATTCCATAGTCAATTTTTTTGTCTACAAAAGAAAGAACATTAGTTCCTTACTTCATGGCTGTTTCAAATCAGACAGGAGCGTATAGGAGAAAGGTGACCTCAGGTAACACTGTCTACCAATGTGAATAAAATGATTTTTCGCTTACTGTGTATTTTACATACACTATTTTGCACACACTATGTTTTTTTTTCTACCCCAAAGTTTTCCCTAATATGTTTTGTTTAAATCTTCCTAATCCTATTTATCACAAAACAACATGAACGATTTTGGTAACATTATCAGATAGCAAGAATCATGGAATGGATTTATGACTGCATGTTTCTAAAACGATGAAGCTTTAACATCGTTTTGAAGAAGTAGGTGGCCAACACTTTTCTAGGTAACAATTTTATTAAGTTTATTAAGTAAGTTTATTAGGAACAATACATTTAATAAATAATTCCCTCTCTTTGAACAGAAAACAGTGTGCAAAATAAAGTTTTGCTTGTACGCAGTCAATGAAGTGCTGATATAAATTTTCATCAGATTGAAACATTTAGTAAAGATAATGTACATTTTTCTTGTATTTTGAATAAAATGTTAAACTATTGTTTAACTTTGATTGCTGGGGGAAAAAATTAACATTAAAAAATACTTTTGCTTTGCTTTGCCTTTTGAGGTAATTCTGGCATAGTCTTCATTTATTAATATAGCTAAGTAACGTCCATGTTTGATGGAGGCTTCTAAGTAAAACATATCGTTTAAATCTTGAGCAAAAATGCAAATGGGATCATTCCATATTTTACAGAAGGTCCCGAAAAGCCCTCGCATAGGGCAACTAGGGGCTACAATGGCATAAGGCTTGAAGTTTTAAGCTTGAGGCTTGTATTTTTAATGATTGATACACAAGAAAGTTGGATGTTTAGCATGTCCTAACATATTATACCAAAGTACCTGCAATAATAAGCATCCTTAATATTACCATGAATGCTTTGTTTGAAAGAAAATGTACATGACAAGACCTACAGTGCTAACCAGTGTGAATGCTGATACCTGATACACTTGTAGTAGCACCACACACATCAGGGTTGCAATATTATCCTGTTTGCATGTAATCGTATGCACCTGTGCAATACGTGTTCTTGATCAACTTGTGATTCAATAAGTTCTGTTTAACTGTAGTGTGTTCTTGGAAATGGTTTATGCTCTGAAATATACTAACAAGTTCAGCAGTGTGTAATCTGTACACTGTTTTACAGTGCATGTCTTTACCATGTCTCAAATGCAGTACTGTATCGTATTTATGAATATATGTAAATGTATTCGCGTGTGGTGTCCTCTGTTGTTGCAGCAGAGACTTTTATTTAGCTTAAAAAAATATATTTTGGCATGAGTTATTTCTATAAATTGAGAAATTCTACAGTAGTATCTATCCTCTAAAGTCTGTTTTAAAGTGCACTAGATGATGGAATTGTGTTTACACGTTGGTTGGTGTGTGTTAGTGAAAATGTTAAGACACCTAGTGTAAATGACTGTAAATGAGATACTCAAATTCATAATAAAAAATCGTGTGTCCTGCTAAGTATAACTAAATTAAATTGTATTTCTCCTTTGGTACAGTCAACATGCTTACCTGTTTTCTTTAAAGCCATAGGATATTCATATATTTTTTTTTTTTTACATTACTGGCCCCCTCTGGTTGAAACATGGTATTGCACCAGTAATTCTGTGCAAATGTCACAGCTGTTCATAAAAAGCAATGGGACATATTTCAGTTAGATTCCTGGTTAAAAAAGAAAGAAAAACTAAGAATGTGAGTCAGTGGTAAAGCTACTTGAGAAGTTAAATTAACATAAAACAAAGTCTAACGTCAGAGAAATGTAACAGAAATAGTAGCTTTTTAAAGTAAAGGTAGCTTTTAAAAAGTCCTATGGTTTTCTAGTCAGATTTACACACAATATTAGTTCAATTTTTACATATTTGTTTGCAAGGAAACCCTCATGAACGTAGAAATAGCATGAAATACAGGGTTAATAATTGAGAATCGAAATCAGGACCCTATAGCTAGAATAGCACACCTCAATCTATTCTTAACTAAAAACCCTTCACATCAGAGCATCACCACACCCCTTACTTACCAGTTAGTCATCATTATAACCCTTGTAGAAAAATTATATTAAATGTTTATGTGTGAATCTTAGTGCCATGTTAACAAAGATGACCCTGACTAAATGTGCTAAAATCAGGACCATTGTCTTAAATTTATCAAAGGTTAAGCCTTTAGGTTGATAATAAGATTCAGTTCAGAGTTCAAGTCCCTGCTCCAACAAGCTGCCGCTGTTAGGTTCAATTGCATAACCATCCAGTTCTCAAATGTCTTATAACTTTTAATCTTAAATTAGTTATCTGGAAACAAAACATCAGCCAAATGAGCTAACGTTAAAAGGCACCATGCACAAATCACATGGGAGAATGTCATGCCTTGGTTATATTGGATAAATGAAAAATCCCATTTTGTTTCCCAACACTACAGGCTAATACTCACCTCCTAAAGCAATATATGAAATCCAATTATATCACACACATCCTACAAAACAGTGTTTTATTCAATAGTCACACATCAGGGATCCTTGTCCTTACTTTGGGTTCTCGGATGCAAGCACAACGGCTTTTTATATTGCACACTCTCATTTATTCATTTCCACTCCACACATGCTTATCTATGTGTGTATGTACACTTCTTCACTGTATACATAGAAAGGCATGTATACACGTTAACACACATAATTAAACATGTAGAATTGTACATATAAATTTTTATATAGACCTATAAATTTACATGTACACACATTTATATGCGAGTGCAAACAGTGCACTCACACACACACACACACACACACACACACACACACACACACACATATTGCAATCATACTGAAAAAGGTCCCTATGAAAACACCTGGTTGTATCTTTTTGATCAGCTGATTTTTTTTTTTTTTTTTTTTTATACATATGTTTTATGCATGTTGCTCTTTTATGTTACACTAATGGGGTCAATTTGCATAATGTATACAGAATTTTTTTTTTTTTAGTTTTTTTTTTCTTTTTTAAAAACTAATCAGCCTTTTTATAAACAAAACAAGCAAACAAAACCAAAGGAAAGAACATTTACAGATTAGGTCCCCATCGGCAGTCGCTCCTGCTGACAGAATGACATCAAGCTGTACAGTGCAGTCAAAAAACAAACAAAAAAAACACACAAAAAACATACTTATATCTCAGCTTTGTTTACAGGTACAGCCATATTGAAGGCACAAAGATCTACAAGTAGTAGTTTTCTCTTCCCCACTTTTCTTTCCATAGAGTTGTACAAAATAACTTTTTTTTATAATAATCTGTGCAAGAGAAATGTCATCTTGCACTATCTGTACAAGTCGAGAAACAGAGGGTGGAGAGATATATATATAGATATATATATATATATATATATATATATATATATATATATATATATATATATATAAAATAGAAATAAAATGCATGGACAGACCAGAGGGGCTGTGGTTACTTTAACATATTCAGTCGACTGACTTAATAATGCTCTAACTCCAACATTGCAATGCTACATTGTGTGTATCCACCTGCAAAATAAACACAGTTTTAAAACCTGGTGCAAAAGTGCGTCGCTCGTATTCTTATTTACTTTATTTCCCAGTGTTCACCTCTTCAGTAGAGCAGAGACAAAGAGCAGCAGAGAGACCAAGAGGCCAAGAGGTCAGCGGTCACTATATGGTGCCACCTCCAGAAATTGGTGGATGCAATTGTATGTATGTGTGTGTGTGTGTGTGTGTGTGTGTGTGTGTGTGTGTATATATATATATATATATATATATATATATATATATATATATATATATATATATATATATATATACATATATATACACACACACACCCAACAGTTTACTGGCTACACCTACCATATAGATATAGAATTATCTATACAAATAGGGGTCTGAGCACCAAAGATGCATGAAACAATACAGTCTGTTTCTATTGATTAACCCCCAGTTTTCCTCATTCATTTGTATAAAAGATGCACCAAAAATGAGAAACAGCACTGTAATGTGTGGGTCTGGAAAAAAATTAAATAAGCCAGTTCACTGGGGTGTTGATATAACATTCACCCGATAATACTGCAAAAGATTTTTTTTTTTTTTTTACTTTTGACACTTGTTTAAACTTTTACATTCATCTATCTTTGTTTGCCTACTCTTTTGTCGCACTAAGGACATCTGGCTGTTGGGATGAACTATTTCTATTAAAATGTTCATTATCTTGAGTGTTGATAAATGTGCAGCTCTACATTAAAATAAACCTGTGTATTAAAAAAAAAACACTAGATCAAGTTCAAAGCCAAAATATTAAAGCTTTTCCTACTTTGAACGTAAAGAAACCAAGGGTAATGTTCTACAAGATGTTACCACTGCCAGGCTTTACTGTGGGGATGGAATGTTTATGCACATGTCTAATTCACTCATTCTGACTTCTGCTGAAGGTAAATTGCGTTGATTGCTGCTTAATAAAATGCCTTTGGTGTTTCGTTTCCACTGATCAACAGGGCAGAGGTGGGCCATAGCATGTTACCTACCGACAAAAGGTAAATGTAACTTTACAAAAGGGATCTATATAAGAGGTTTAGCCGATAAACTGTCAATTTGGTGAACATGTGCACACACACACACACACACACACACAAACAAACAAACACTCACTCACTTAAAAAGTAGCCAAAGGCTTAGAGGAATGACAGAAAGTAAAAAAGACAAAAATAAAAGAAAAGATCAGATTAACAACAAAAAAAATAACAAAAACTTAAAAATTATGAACAAACTGAGGCTCTGCCAAAAAAACCAAAAAAAAACAAGCCATACATATAGTCCATGGGTTTTGGCCTTGTTTAGGAGTGGGTTCTTTAAAAAAGTGCTCTGGCTTTTGTGAACCAGATTACAAAAGTTCATACTGCCGCAGGTGCATTCTCTGGATGATGTCCCGACAGTCATTAAATACCCGGCGGATATTTTCCGTGTCGACAGCGCACGTAAAATGAGGGTAACAGTAATGACGTCCGTCTCCACTTGCTGTGCTGATCCTCTGTTAGAGAGAGAGAGAGAGAGAGAGAGAGAGAGACAGAGAGACAAAGACAGACAATGCCAATGTTGATCTGTAAAAGTTGAACTTTTCCAGTTGACAAACATTTCACTACACAGAGGTCAGTATTGAAATACGAACAGCTCCGTCTGATCATTGGAACACCTACCAGGAATTCATCACGAATGAAATACTTGGCTCTCGTCACTCTTGGGTCTTCTCCTGGTTCCGGAGTGGCTGAAAAATAACAAACACAAAAAAAGACATGTTTTTCCCTAATTCTACTATTATCTTCTTACTTCTTACAAAGATAAATAGATGTGTTGGCGGTAAATGATTTTAAATCTTAAAAAAAATAATAATAATAATCCCTCTGTGTTACTGATTTGTTTCATTCTAGTTTGGAAAGTAGATCTGTGAAACAAACAAATTTTGCTGCCACAGTGGTGTAGAATTCTCGGTTGATCAAAAGATTGAGTACTGATTAATTTTTACGCAGCTGCAAATCACCTGCACTCCTTCTAATACCTTATCGTTTCTATGGTAACAACTTACACAGGGATTTTCCTTGTAGACGCCGTATATAACCTACAATTAATAATTAATAGATTATCAACGTTATTAATCAATGTATACTTTTCTCTAAGTAGATGTTTTTTTGACACTTTTTTTTTTAAAGGAGTCTTTACAGTCACGTCACATTTTCTGTCCATCGCACTTACCTTTTTTATACATTTTTTTCTTATTATCTTAAAGGCAGAGGGGGAAAAAAGAGAGTCTGGTGAGATAAGAACTGTTTATAGATGCTAGAATGTAAGTTTTGAGGGCGTTCTCCAACATTAAATGGAACTATAAACAGACAAAAGTATGACGTCTTTTAATACAAGTGTTAATGTCCAAAATGGATGCAATGGAAGTAGGATCACCTTCTTTTGGTATGGTGTAGCGCGCGTATTCTGGGAAATAGTCTTCGATTTTGGATTTCCCAGCTAATACTTTCTCTGCCAACATGTCCTGCTTGTTGAGGAATAAAATAACAGAGATGGTCCGTAACCACCTTGTGGGGAAGAAACAGAGACCAATGTCAAGAATGAAAGTAACATGTTTTCAGTTTCATGTGTCCTCTAGAATTCTTCACTTCCTTAGTTATTTTATGCAAAAAAAAAAAAAAATAGATTAAGTATTTTTTTGGTAATGCAATATGTGCAATAAGTATCAAAAATAATTATATATATTTTATTTGTTTCATATAGTTCGACATAATGTATTAACAAGAATTGTTCTTAATAAAAATGCAACAGATGCGAAACTGTTTCATGGATTGCAAATTAAATAACCATTTTTTAAAATGTGGGTTTTATTAATATACATATGGCTGTAACAATGCAGAATTTTTTTTTTTTTTTTTTATGAATAATTGACAAATAAAAGCAGCACTAGCAGTTAGATTATCCCATATCAATACACTGGACAGGACAGTTTGGGGGGAAAAAAAAAGAAAAAAATGTCTGGAGCTCAGAAGTACCTGTTGTTCCAGATACTGCGAAAGAGCTCGAGTGCTTCTCGTAGTCTGTTTGTGTTGTTGTCTTCTCTGATAACCATGTTGTAGCTGCTACTTGCCACCACGAAGATTATCGCAGTGACATCTGGAAAGTATGACACATCACTAATCATGCAAAGCAGACTTTTAAAGGCAGCTTTCAGAATTGAGCAAATTACAAAGAAAAAATTAACGTTTTTGCTATCAAAAATGAAACATACCGTTAAAGCACTGGATCCATTTTCGCCTTTCATCTCTCTGACCTCCAACATCAAACATACTAAGAGAGAAAAATACAATAAAAATAAAGCTCGATAAAAAAAAAAAAATAACCAGGCCGTAAATGAATGCATTCTCTCTAAAAACAAGAAAATGGTGCCCTCTAGTGGAGTATATTTTTTTGGGGATCAGTTTTTATTTCAATTAAAGTAGAAAACATGATTTTGTACCTAATCATGGTGCGATAGTTAATTTTAAAGCAAATAAAAATAAAAAAAATATAGAAAAAACCTTCACTACATGACATTTTGTTTACTTGTTTTGTAGCAACAGGAAACCGACTTACTGAAAGTTAACTTTGTCTACTTGAAACCGTGTTTCAAAAATCCCTGATGTCAAAACTCTGCAGCGCAGCAAGTCCTGGAACAAGAAACAAACAAGTAAACACGAAGCAACCAAGTAAATATGTGATGACTAAGCACAAGACAAGTGACAACATCACAGCAGATACTGCAAAAGATCTTATCTCTGCAGTCATGCTTAGTTACAGGCTAAAAGGAAATTGAGCTCTTGTAAAGTTTGTAAAATGAAAGTGTACCTGATCTGTTGGTGTGTAGTCACTTTGTCTTACAGCATCAATTCGGTCAAGGAAGCTATGAAGAAAAAACAATGAACATGGGCAATGAAACACTTATTAAAACATCCTGGAACAGTTTGTACAGTCCTAGCACCTACCCATAAATATGAGACACACATTCATATTGAGCACAGTAGCATAGACTCAATAATTAATGAAATGTCATGAAACAGCCATACTTCCTCAAAAGAAGAATTAATAGATTTCTAGTGTATAAATATAGACAACCTTAACTTATTATATTTCATGTAACTAAAAGCCTGAAAAACAAATGACCCTAAACAACAAATAAAAATATCCAACCATCTTTGCAAAACCTGTCTGCAAAACCTGTGCATCCAGGTCAGCTCTCTATAGTGCCTTAGAATTGCTAACATGTCTATTATTCAACTGAAAGATTAATCCGCTGATAAAAAATTACATGTCGACGACACTAATCCCCATTACCAACATTTTAATACAATCAGAAATGGGATGTTGTATGAACCTTCCCCACCCAATAATAAAAGGGGACTCAATGGGTCCCGAATGCAAGCTCTATCTTTGACTCTCATGTTTGTGGGGGAAGGCCGTCTCATATGAAGCTCATAGGACAAAGTTTGCTAACATTCACATGTTCTCAAGGCTCTGTGCAAACTTACGATTTACCATGTCAATTTATTTATTGTTAATAATATGGCCATAACTGCTTTATGCTGGTTGAATTCATGCTGATTTTAATGACAAATTTGTTTATATTTTAAAAAACAAAACCATCTGTGGGCAGGAATGGATGAGATTAGTCAATGAGCTAGAGTTTCCACAGGTGTAGGTTTGCCGAGGGTGTCTGGAAGAATGGGTGTCTGGTCAAATATTCTGCTCAAGTGGCCAAAACTAGTCAATAGTGTTTCTGTGGAAAACACTGTTTACAAGTGGGATTGATAAGTGTGAGTAGAGAAGAATTGCTATGATTGGTCAAGCATGTCTGTGAGACTGGTCAAAAAGCTCTGCAGCAGCATGATGGATTGTTATTGACCTGAGAAACTGGGTGGTAGTGGTTAAGTTTGTCTGAGGGAGAGGGCAGAATAGGCTGTATCTGTATCTGAGGAAGTGGGCAGGGGTGTCTGCGGGAGTGGGCGTGGCTAGTGAAGCGTGCCTGAGAGAGTGGGCGGGACTGGAGTGTGCAAAAGTTAGCAGGATTGGTCATGAGATTTTGCAGCAATGGGTAAATAAGCATAAGGTTTGATTCTAGGGATCGGGTTTAAAAAGCAGTGCTCCACACATATTATTCCACCCTGCAGAAAAAACTAATCTTTAACCAACTAACTAAATCCCTCCAGTTAAGAGAGACTGCTCTAACATTTCTATAATCATACACACACCCAATTCAATATCAGCAAACCTCTGCAGGGACACAATGATGACTCATACTGGGACATTTTACTAGCTTGCAAATAGACTGTAACTGTCTTTCAACCTAAAACAGTCACATTAGTGCAGGGCATCATGATTTATTTCATTTCCCGAGCTGATCATCTGGCCAGAATTGATAAAAGTGGACATAAACATGTTCCCATCCATTTTAGATTCGTCCTCATTAAATTTTTTTTTTTTTATGACTGGTCCAGGTTTCTGGAAAATGTCATCAGTTTGTTAGGAATCGTCTGTAATTGGGACTCAGCTATGTAGTCGAGTGTAGAGTAATTGCACGCATGAGATCAAATGCTGAAGTTTCCACTGTTGCACCATCCCCTTGACAAATTTTACTCTAATAAATTTAATCTGTGTCTAAGATTAATTTGTTCATTCCAGTCTCTCTCTTTTACACACACACACACACACACACACACACATGCACAATGTACCTTAGCTTCGCTTCCTGACCTTCCTTTGTTTACAGCACATTGCCAGGATACTCACTTTGATTTGACTGCACGCACACACACGTGGCCACTCAAACAGTTTGTGCTCTGCAGTGCAGTTGCTAAAAATAGACACTGTTTGCTCTGGCTCCATGGCGCTTTTATATAAGCTCTGGGAGGGTGCCATGAAGAGAGGGGATTGGAGATAGAACAACTATACACAACACGGCCACTGGAAAATCCAGCATTGCTTCACTCTCTCTCTCTCTCTGTCTCATTTCTGTCTTTGAATTCTCACACACACTCACTGTCTGGCTTTCTCGAGGCTCGCTCTTGTTTAGGAAACCCTGATTAAAGGTTTGCCTGGGAATTAAGATCCTGTGGGACCATGTACATTTGCTCATTTATTTTCAGCAAATACAGAGTCACTGGATTTAAGGACTGATTTGAACATTTCTATATATAAACAATGATAACCCATATTTACTCGCACAAAGAATTAGCAATCGAAATATAGAATAAACCAACTGTTGGAAAAATTACTAACAATTGGGGTTTATTTGCAAATTATTTAACATTTCAAATTTATCCTTTTATAGTTGCATTTAATGTTGCAAAACATCCGCAAACAAGGTAGTTCCTGTTATCTCTTGAGTTATAGAAGTTCTTGTGTTAAAAAAAAAATGCAGGTTGTCACATAAGAGCAAAGTCTCCTATCATAAAGACAATGGTGTAAACCTTTTTTTTTTTTTTTTTTTTGGTTGGGGGGAGTGGGTTCAGGACTCTGATACTGAAGACTCGGTTCATGAATGTTAATTATGAAATATCGAAAATATAATTGAATACGTATGGTTGAAATTACATGAGCTTCTGCCATACATGTCTCAGTGACTTACTTGTTATTCTAAACTATTCATTTTGAATAGGAATACATTTAGCCCCCAGTCCTCATTCACATATATCAAACGAAAGGAAAGAGAACTTACTAATGTGCACAGTCTATGAGCTGGTACTCGTTAGACCTCTCGTAGCATGCTTTCACTCCTTCATCATCCCAAAGTTTCTTGGCATGGTCAAAAAACTCCTGTGCAGAAGACACGAGCTGTATAAATAAACTGTCAAGTCATGTCTGGTCAGTATTAAACTATATGTATAGTTTACATGAGTGTAGAGAACCGCATATGACCGTCTTCATATGGTGATATCGTAGTGAAATACACTAAGCCTTGCTTCCAAGGTTCTGCGTTACCTGGGATGTATCATGCATTATATGCGTTCTGTTCAATTTAATATGTCAGTTTCATCCTGTGAAAATGCAAAGCACTAAAGTATATATAATAAGTGTAAAATATGACCAATAAAAAATAAAATAAAATAAAATACAAACAAAATAAAGCTCTCGAGATTTGCACGAGAAAAATAAATAATATTTCGCATAAACTTTTTATACCATAGCACAATTTAATACATTTTCCTTAAACCTGATTGCCAAGCTTTTAGATCATCCTAATGTGCTCTTACCGGTGGAAGGTCATAATCCGACAACTGTGCTACGCTTTTGATGAAATCGATCCTAAACTGGTCCTCCGGGTTGGCGAGAGGGACAGGTGGGATTAAAGTGCTCATTGCAGACACTATGGTCTAAGACACAAATAAAAAAATTGAATAATGAGTTGTACTATTATGGGAAAATAAAACATTAATATGAAATGCTCACTCCAGATTTCTGTCATGCCACAACTTATAACATATATAAACAAAAAATAAACCAGCTCTTACCACTATAGCATCCCTCACATTTCTCCGGATGTCTATGATTTTCTGTCTCTTTTCTCTGTTTAAAAACAGAGCAGTTTTAATTGGATTTTTTTCAAAGATAGAATACAGTAAATAAATTAGTTTCCATTTTTTGTAGAAGCCCACTACAACCATAACTCCAAAAAAGTTGTCATGCTGTGTGAAATGTAAATAAAAACTGAATTCATGGATATGCAAATTTTTGTGAACCCATATTTTATTCACGACAGAACATTTCAAATGTTTAAACTAAGAAAATAAGGTACATTTTGAATTGACTGCAAACATCTCAAAAAAGTTGGGACAGGGCCAAGTGTACCACTGTACCATCCCATCAACAGTCCACATACGCCTGGAAACTGAGGAGACCAGTTGCTGGAGCTTTGAGAGGTGGTAGCTTAGTGGTTAAGGCTTTGGACTCTGGATTGGAAGGTCACAAGTTCAAATCCCAGCACCACCAAACTGCTACTGCTGGGCTTTGCTATAAATGTATAAATCTTGTCGCATTCAAGTTTGATACAGGATTCAAGCCTCTTCTTTGTCATATTTGTTTCATGATGCGCCAAATATTTTCAAATGGTGAAAGGTCTGTACTGCACACAGAATCTTCTATAACAGCATGCTGTCGTAATAGATGATTGAGCATTGTCTTGCTAAAATATGCAAGGCCTTATCTGAAAAAAAAAATACTGGGTGGAAGTTTGTTTCCCTTTTGGATTAAAAGAGACCGAAAGTAAGGCACCTCGACTGAGAGCACGTCATGCTGCCTCCCAGAGTAGAGGAAGAGAAAGAGAGAGAGAGAGAGAGAGAGAGAGAGAGCCCAGCCTCTGCACGCGAGAAGGTGGAGGCGCTTCAGCCAACAAGGCGGCTACCCGTTAATGATCCTTCAGCAGGTTCACCTACGGAAACCTTCTTACGACCTTTGCTTCCTCTAGATAGTCAAGTTTGATCGACTTCATCGAAAAAGCCTGGATTGAAAGCATAGTATATACCTTTCAGGGCTGATGGTGTCTTTCCAGATGTGCAAATTGCCTGTTCCATAGACACTAATGCCATACCATCGGAGAGGCAGGCTTTTGAACTGAGTGCTGATAACATTCCAGATCACAGAACAGTTTTCCACTTTGCCTCAATCCATTTTGAATGAGCTTTGGCCCAAGGAAGTCAGCAGTGTTTCTGGATTATGTTCACATATGGCTTCTTCTTTGCATGATCGAGCTTTAACCTGCATTTGAGGATGGCACGGCAAAGACATGAGATATTCAGTGTCTTCGCAATTTTATGCTGAGGAACATTATTCTGAAATTGCTCCATACGGTTTTGCTCAGACTGGTGAAACATCTTTATTCTGAGAGACTCTGCCACTCTGAGATAAACATTTTTATACCCAATCATGTTACTTACTGGTTTCCAGTCAACCTAATTAGTGCACTAAGTAACACTTAGTTTTCCAGCTTTTTTTTTTTTTTTGCCCCGTTTAAATTTTTTGTGATGTGTTGCAGCCATCAAATTCAATTCTACCTGATTTTCTTCCTGAAAAATGTATACATTTCCTCAGTTTAAACATGTATGTTTATAGTGAATAAATTATGGTTTTATGAGACATTTTTAGAATTACACAGCATTGTACATTAATATTGGAAAACTTGAAACTTGGGCGAAGCTACTATTTACTAATTAGCCTCATGTGTTTTAATTAAATAAAAGCCTAATCAGCCCCTTCCACACGTATTTATCTGGCTCACAAGTAAACTACGACAACAACACAAATTCACATAGATAATGTCATAAAGTGAAACTAAAGTCTGTCCAAATGCAAATATTTTCACGTCCTTTTTCTGGCAGGTAAATCTTTTTTGCATGTCTGGCTCGCTGTTTTTTTTTTTTTTTTTTAAAGGAAAAAGCTTAGTATTCAGGTCACTCCTATGTCACAGCAGAAAAAGATTACAGATAAACCCTATTAAACTAAAGCTAAATAGAAACCTCAAGTTTAATTATTGTAACAAAACTACACGTTAACAGAAATTCAAACTACTAGTAATAGAATTACTGAATCAGGTGGATGCTAATAATTTAATAATATGATGATATTAGTGACATTCAAATGATTTACTTAAAATATTTGTTCGACTAACTTTCAAATGTCACAACATTAAAATATACGGAAAGAAATAATGACAAATAAGAGGAATTTTTTCCACCCCATGATCATCAGCAAATGTATGCAACATTGTGTTTAATTTGTTTTAATAATATAATATATATGAGCGTACAAAGCAGGAACATTTATGTCAATAAAAGTTGACTTACTCTGTGTTAAAACCATTCACATGAAGAATTCTCATCTGTTTCACAATGGTGCTTTTTCCTGATTCTCCAGCTCCTACACCATCAAACAAAGTAGACCATTAGTAAAAAGAGTGTTTAAAAACGTTTTATAATTTCAGATCATGGCAGATCATGGATACAGACAATCCTTGTTCTAATTAAAAGCTTTAAGAGACAAAACAAAGAGGCTACAGGGAATGATGTAAACACGGGAATCGGATATGGGCCAGGTGTTGTGTATATGTAAACAGACGGGGTCCAAAAAAACAAAAACCAGAATGTTTGAAATGTAATTTTCCTAAAACATTTAATAAAATATATCATGGTTGTGACCTCAAATGTAAATGCAGCCAGACTGATGGGACACTTTATTTTGTCCAGATGTGATTCATGATCAATATTGGGACAGGAAACAAAAATCATTGCATGACAGCGATGATAGATTCAGAATGAACAGCAGTTTAATGAGCAGTTATTGAATATGTTCAGGATGTTGTGTAGTTAGACCAGGGAAAACCTGAATTGTTTGGAAAATTCACCTGGAACATCTGGAATTCCAATATGGCCAAGCAGATCCATGATTACTGCCCTTGTTCTTGATTAAAACAATGTCAATATACATGTCTTCTCCAAAAGTGTTTTTGTTATACAGTTACTGGGACATTTTCAGTCACACACTGACACTAACAGGGGCTGGGCTGGGACCTACAGAAACCACCAGCAACTACACGCTTATGACCAGCAGTTATTTTAGCGCTTTTTTAGCGCAGCGTTTATAGGGATATTTTCAATAATGACGGATGAATAAACCCGTTATAAACACACCAACGCTGTTTAAACCCCGTTCCTCGTTACAGTTAAGTCTTGTACCACACTGTACAACCTTCCTCTCCTATGCTACTGTTTACTGTCGTCCATTAGCTTGTGTTAACACCCCCACCCCTCCCCCCCTTCCTTTCCGCTATGGTATCGCCCACATTCATAAACGACCAAACATCCGGAAAAGGGGTGTTTTCGCGACAACGTAATCCTTCGCCTAATTGCGCACTAGGAAAAATAATATATTTTTTTCTTTATCAGTCGCTCCATAGACAATTCACAGAGAGAATGTGCAAATATTTAACTCGATATCATTCTTATGGTTCTGTTATGGCACTCAGGGAAAAAAAGGGAATGAAAATGTGTTCTACATGATTATCTATCGATCTCTCTCTCTCTCTGTTCTCTGTGTGTGTGTGTGTGTGTGTGTGTGTGTGTGTGTGTGTGTGTGTGTGTGTGTGTGTGTGTGTGTGTGGAGCTAAGCAGTGCCAAACATTTGAATACAAGGATTCATGTGACAGAATGACAAAATCACAGACTTCTATTTCTGGACTTTTCACATGACTCCAAGAAAAATACTTAATTTTGCTAGTCTCCATGTCAGCCTGTACCACACCACAAACCCGCAAGTCTAGAAAAAACACACTGTGTGTCACTTTTACAAAACAAAAAATTATCAGCAAATGGTGCATTGTTGATGAGTTACTGTAAACTCCAAGAACTTGCTTATTTTATTTGTATTTTCTAACACCATAACATATCCCAAAACATTTTATCTTCTTATAGAAGACTGGCACATTGCCACGTATACTTTTTATCCATTTATAGTTACACTTGTTGTTGTGAAACATTGGGTAAATGTTTCCCAAACCAGCATCTCCAACCATCCTCTCTCTCTCTCTCTCTCTCTCTCTCTCTCTCTCTCTCTAAATTAATACGTTTTAAAAAGCTTGTTATATTTTTAGAAAACACAGAGCAAAATTTCCGTCTCTGAAAAATCGGAACAATGTACACTTAAGTCACCTTCCCTAAATGATAGGGAAAATTCTTTCAACAAATACACGCATTTTGTATTTTAGCGCTTTCTGTGGTACTACAGAAATATAGAATAGTACAATCATTAGAGAATACTCAACAGTTTCTAAACAGAGGAACCAATCAACCGATCAGAAACGTTTGACGATGCAGCGCTATAATGTATGTACAAAGAAGATGTAGACCTAAACTACCATCTAAGATTTTACAAATAATTATCCTGTCAGTATTCAGTTCGCTCATTCGTCAATTACCTGCCAAAGTTTAAAAAAATCCCCACAGTTGAATTTTGATGATTTATAAAAATGTACATTCTCAACATCACTTCTGAGGAGTACTATCATGTGCTTTCTGTTTTCATTTTTTTTGTTGTTAATCCTATTGTACTAGCATTTATCTTTCATTTAATATTACCTTCCTGATGAAATCCTAACCCTTCCTCGTTAAGCTTGTCACACGAACCCCAGTCCTGACACGGTCTCATAACACAACGACTAAACAAACAAGGTGTCACAACTATTTCCAAATAAGCATATCTGATCTATTACACATACTGTAAAAATCCAGCTTGTTCCATTTTTTACATTTTGCATAACTTAATAAAGATTCTGATGTGCATTAAGATATTCAATGTGTAAATGAATTCCAAAGAGACGGCTATGATCAGTCTATACTCTGGTGTGTATAGAGAGGCATTTCTTTTAAAACAGGCCCCTTAATTAAATCCTTGGTTTTACAGTCTATTTTATAGCTTATAACTTCTCACACTGTTTGAGATAAACCTAAATAAATTTGCCTAAAAACTAGACTAGACTGTATAGCAACATGCCACATCCATGTCAGATTATAAAGATCCTCTAAAGATTAAGTATGTTCTGCGTAGTTTACATCATTAATCAGCATTATTCGGAAATCAGCTCACGCAGACTCGTGTAAACACAAATTGATGTAACAAGGACATTGTTTTCTGTTTAGCATCATGTTTAGTTTAGGCCTTAACATAACCATTACTGTATTTGAGTTTGGGGTCACCTTATACTCTCCTCATGTTGGTGACTTTTAGGTTCATTAAAAAAATACGACTTTTGACGGTGTGAAAAATTTGTCGTTAACTGTCTTTTTTTTTTTCACAGTCGCACTCACTCACCTGACACTATGTGTTCTTAGACCATTGACCTCAACGTCAGAGTATTTATGCAATTTATGACAGCAAAACCAAGCCACGATTCATAAATGCTGCACCCTGGTCATGGTGAGATTTAATTAAATGAATCAATTGAAAATATAACTTTTATTTTTTCAAGTAAATGCTGTATTGATGTGGATAAAATGGCTCTTTCAACAAGATATTTGTACTTAACAATTAATTAAAATGATTTAAAACAACAACAAAAATTACAATTGTGTGATCCAGTTATCAGTATTTCATGATCATTCTTTGCCCTATGCATTAAAGGAACTCCTGAAACAAAGTTCAACCCTAGTGAATGATAAAACCTAGTAGCAGGAGAAGCAAAGTTCAGTTCTGCAGATACGCTGCAAAACTGCAAAGTGGGAGCGAATACTTGACTGAACTGGATGTATAGATTTCTCTGCTAGGCATTTTTTTTATTCTGTAAACTAACAGCATCTTGTGTCATAGATGGAAAAGTCTACTTATTACACAGCTACAAATTAAATATGTTTATACTTAGTTTCTTTTGTGACGCACCATTTAACAGTGACACCACATTTATGAGAAATCCAGCAAAAACATAAAGGATACCTGAGTGCAAATGGACAAGTCCCAGAATGCAATGCAGCTACAGAACCCAGCTAGAGAGCGATCTTTGAGATGACGAGTACGAAGACATTGAAGTCAGTTTTAGCAGGAACGCTTTGGAAGTGGAATTACTTAAACATAGTTTACAGATGAGGAAGTGAGAGGACTAGACAGACTGCATCAATATCCCACTGCTGCAATTTTAGAATAATTGTCTGAACAATATTTACGAAACTGTTGAAACCATATAAAACAGTGACATTTCTTTCCTCAAATCCCTGCTTAAACCTAACCGTTGGGAATGTCTATTCACAAAGATACAAAATTATCTTGTATCTGCAACATTCTTAACTATACACCTTGATGCTGTGTTTCTGGCTATTCATTCGAGGTGTGGAAAACCACAACACATCCAAGTTTAGTTTAATATCAACACCTAGTCTTTTTTCAGAAAGGTGGACTTGGGTCATACAGGTTTTAGCAAACCTGAAATAAAAGTTAGCTCAATCTAATTATAATGATTTCGCTTTGCTCATGTCAAAACGTATTCCCTGGCTGTATTTTATCATCTGTATCACTGATGTGCTAGCTTTAAGGAACTCTACACCTGCAATCAGCATACATTATTAAAAAACCTTATGTTAATACAATATTTAATGCTTTCTATTATAATCTCTATAATCGTTTAATCTCGTCTAGTATGATTTAAGGTCTATGTATAACCAAACACAAATAAGACACTTCTTTAAAAAACTGTATCACTTTATTGTGGCCTTTTACATTGTAAATATTTTAAATACTTTATTCTAAAAAGCTTAAATTAGAGGAACTAGGGTAGTTGGGATTCTGTAGGAATACATAAATAATCAAATATTCATGATTCTGATGAATGATTGTTACAGCAAGAAACCACGTTCTTGCATTTGCACTATTATAACTTTGTACATTGTCAATTTATGTCTTGTGTCTTTGTCTATATTTTCTTATGTACTTAACCTATGCCATAGACTACTTTAAGGATTCACAGAGTAAGAATATATTTTATAGTGTAAAAATGTTTCCTGTACATATTACAATAAACTCTTGACCATTGAGTGTGTTATACTTTGGATGATTTTGTTATATATTTATTGATGTTATAGTGTATATGCTCAGGCACCAGGCACATACTTTTTCGTCAAATAGATGATAGTAGACATGAAGTTTGATTTTATTTTGATTGTATTTTTACAGACATATCAAAACTAGCAGGAGAAAAAATACTGCAAATGATGTATGATGTATCTCTCAATTCAAAGTAAATGATATAGGACTTAACTCAAACACCTAAAGTAACCTGTCAAAGGTTTATGGATATATATTTAATCTAAGTTTAATATTAAACAATGTCATAATACAACTTAAATTGAAAAACCAATTGTGTTAAAATACTTTTACGACTTGTTTGTTTCCGGCTTTGCTAGCAATGTGACGTCGGCGGTCACGTGACCACTATCATTACGGCGTCACTATTAGGGTTTTAGGAACAGTATAAACTTGTTATAGTTCAATTAGATAATAATGATGATGATTTTTGTGAGCGTCAAAAAAAAGAAAGAGTTTCATTTGGTCAGGCTGAGAGAGGATGTGTGTGTATGTTGCGTAATGGTTTAATCAAGAATGAAAGATAGAAAGAAGGAAAGAAGGTCAGCTGCTAGCAGGATCAGATATGAGAATATGAGCTATATAATACATACGTACACACATTTTATATATATATATATATATATATATATATATATATATATATATATATATATATATATATATAGAGAGAGAGAGAGAGAGAGAGAGAGAGAGAGAGAGAGAGATACATGAGAAATGTAATGATCTTACCTAATAAAAGCAGTCGGTGTGTTTGTTTGTATTCCTTTTTCAGTTCTTTAAGGACGCGGTCAATATTTTTACTGACTTTCCGCGCCTCCTTCTCGGCCTCCTTTTCCTCCACCACCAGTTTGTCCCAGTTTTTCGCTTTCTGGCTGGATGTAGGGAGGAGGTGTAGTCTCCGGCTGCGGTCCTTGCCGGTTCCCGTGGCCTTGCCTCCACCGTTCTGGATAAGTGCTCCATCCGCGGTGGCGTCTCCGCCGAGCCTGCGATCCCCGATGGGGATTTTGCCGGCGTCCCACTGGTGCGTCTGGCCGCCGCTTAATAGAGCCGAAGAAGCCTTGCTGCCGCTGCTGCCGTTCCCTCCGGACTCTCCGCGCTGAGATTCCCCAACACGCGACGGAATGAGCAGATCCGGCGGCTGCTCCGTGTCCGAATTCGCGTTGGAAATGGTTCCGCTCAGATCCCCGAATAATCGGGGACGCAGACTATAACACAGCCCCATGTTACACCAAGTGGCCTAATAATAATAATAATGATAACAGTAGTAATGATAATAACAATAATCCATAAAAAGACGAAAAAGGCATGAGACGGATGAACCAAATGAGCACATCCTCAAACCCTCAAAGCACTAACCCTGTCCTACATCCATATCTAAAGCCCAGCAGATGATCTCCTCACATTTCTGCCTGTCATTTTGTGTTTCTCCAGTTCAACCTACGCTTTAAGTCAGTAGATCACCTGATGCCTTTGCGGACACTGCAGGTCCACGTTACCGTAAATCACCGAAAAGCGCACCCAGCAAAGCGAACAAAGCAGCCCAGTTTGTTCTACAGCACAGCTTCCCACATCTGCTCTAGCACAGCTTCCCACATCTGCTCTGGAACCAGGCCCCCTGCCCCAACACATTTACTTCACCTCAATAATCATTAGATCCATCAGGTGTGTAAGGAGCAAACACTCAAATAAACGTGCATGGTTGTGATGGTTGATATATTCACTGAAATGCAATTATTTTCCAAATAAGACTGACAAGCACAAGCTATCAGATTATTACCTCTTTTAAACATACAATATTTCATAATTATAAGATAAGTGAGGAATAAAACACAACAGAACACAATGTTTCAGGCAAATCATCAGTGACACGGTGGTGTGATGAGTAAGCAGTATAACTCTTACCACCATCAGGAAGATTATTTTCTAATAACAGGACATCCTGGACTGTTTTATTCCTCTTAAACCACAGTAATCTGTGAGCCATCATGCACAATTTTTAGCTATAATAAAATAATAATAACAATAGGGTTATATAAGGTTTCCTTGCTATTAAGGACTCTATCAGGTAGACACACACCAGGATAAAAAATTAGAAAAGAAAGAAAAGAAGTATTACAAAGTGCAATGAGATCAGGATTTCTCAATCATTTTTGTTGATATATTCAGCATAAATAGATCTGATAATAGACAGAAAGCACAGATAAACGGGTAAAAATAGGATCCACTGCATAAAAAAAAACAGAAAAAAACTGCATGTTCTTACAGAAATTTTTATTTAACGTGTGAAAATGAAAATGTTAATGAATAGTGGAAGAAAAGATATGAAGGAATAAAAAATAATAATTTAAAGTTTACAATAAAATTGAAACAAATTCCGCTTGCAATTTTTTTTTTAATATTCAAAAACTACAATCTCTTTGTAGAAAGATTTTAGCATGTATTACGATGTTAATATGGCATCATCATATTGCTCGGTCCTCACCAACAAACATGGTCGAAACAAGCAGTTTGTTGGTCTAGGTTGTTTTCTTCCTTTTTTTTTCAGCTTGTTCATGAGTTTTTCTTGCTTGGCCAGAGGAACCCCAGGCCCAATCTCAAAACCATAAATAAACTGCAGAGAGGGAAAATAAAAATACCGATTGAAATCAAACAAAACAAGTTTTTCACAAAATGCTGACTGTGCTACTTTCCACAGCTTAATTCTTAACATGGCAGTGTAATTGGGAATTACCTTGCTGCTGTCATCAACCCAGCAGGCATTATTTTCCATGAACTCAGAAATCGCACTCCCATTACAGCCGCTAGCGTACCGTACGTCCCTGGCGATGGTAAATACAGTACATTTATTACAATACGATTTTTCTCCATGAACATAGCCAAGCAAAGAATGGAACTCAACAGAAAAGTGTGATTAAATGTTTTATTCCTCCTACACCACAGCAATCTGTCAATGCTGACAGGCCTTTATGTATTATATAAACATCACATTATACTTTAATGTGTTATTCATGACATCGCTTATGTATTCCATTTACATCTATATTTTAAATAAACAAGAAAAATGCCTTCCCTTAGTGTTAAACAATGAACTTCACCACATCAACTATACGAGCTATAAACTGAAAATCAAGTAACACATTCTGACCAATTGCATCTGAGAATTCACACTGTGGTATAAGATACAATATTAAAAATCAACACATTACTGTGTCTTTATTAGTTTACTAGAACATACCAAAGGCAAGCCAGATGTTTTTTGGATTTTGAGACATCTGGAAAGAGCCAAGCGCTGCCAAAAGCCCAAAGACCAATCCACCTATTAGTGACATGACACTGCCTGAGAAAACAAAACAAAACAACACATCATACTAAAAATATATATTATTCAAGTATACACCATGACACTTTAAAACATTCTACCTGCTCACTCGCACTAAATAGCACAAGAAACAAAAACATTTCATTTATTAAACATTTCTTACTATATTACAGCAAAAGTGTATAAATAATAATAATATATTTCAACATAATATATCAAGCTAAATCTGAAAAAGGATCACTTAACTGTTACTTTTCTGTTCAAGGACATTCTTATTACTCTTTTTAAATTTAGCTTAAAAGATGGAGACTGGGAAGTGATCATAATTAAAGCTCTGGGTTACTGATCGGAAGGTCGGGGGATCAAGCCGCAACACCATCAAGCTGTCACTGTTGGGCCCTTGAGCAAAGCCCTTAACCCCTTTCTGCTCCAGGGCCGGAGTATTGTGGCTAACTCCTGCGCTCTGACCTCAGGCGCTGTATCATGACTGAACTTGCACACTGACCCCTTCTAAAGAATCTGGGATATTGCAAACAAAGATTTCTTTCTATATACTGGTATTGAGAGTTTTGCTTTTCCAGCGAATTCTGGAAAATGGCACATGATGAGCTGTGAGCCTGGTGAGGGACAACTGCTTATAGGTGTGATATACTGTGTGATACCAAGAGCCAACTTGTCTAAATATTCTCAGTCATCCAGGTGAGGTTATCTGGAAGTTGAGTCATGGCAACTGGATTTCTATCTGGTTAGATCAAAATGTTTTGCTACTCATCATCAGACTAAAGCTCTTCGAAAGAGTAGCGAAACGTTTTGATTTAACCAGAGAGAAGTCCAGCTAAGTACATGATAGGTAGATAGGTAGATAGGTAGATAGATAGATAGATAGATAGATAGATAGATAGATAGATAGATAGATAGATAGAACCTTTAGGTTGCCATGCTACACAAAATATTATTTAAAATTTCAGGTGTGTTATTTGTTGTTGTTGTTGTTATTATTTTTTGTTTTTTCGTTTTAAGCCCTCTTCCTTATTTTCTCTTGTACTGAAAAAAATTCCTGTTTTCTTTTTTTATATATGCAAATGAGAAAAACAAGTATATGAATATGTAAATTAGACAATGACGTCACTTAGTGAGTTCTAGAGTGCCGTTTGAGCATGCGCTAGTTAATTTTTCCCTTGAAAAGTTTGTAAACAGTGCATACTAACTGGAAAATAAAATACAATAAAATAACGTATATTTTCTAAAAAAATTTGCACGTATCCCTGAGTAAATACCAATGGCGGCTCATTAACAGGTGGGTTGAGATGAAGTTAGTCGAACATTACCTGCTTTTATGTAACCAATGATGCCTCCTGTTGCTGTCAGTGCAGCGAAAGCGAATCCGAGCAAATCTACAGCCATGCCAAAGTGCAAAAAAACTAAATTTAAACTGCAGTCTACAAACTTAAAATCGCCCAGAACACAATTCTTCCGGCTCTGAATTGCACCATAAATACGGAAAGCAAGGTAAACCTGAAAAGGTAAAGATCAAAACTACCAGGATGAACTCGTCTCCAGGCGGCACTCCATTAGGAGAAGCAACGAAGCAACGAGGACCATTCAAAATAAAAGTCGGACAGTCCGCTAGACTTAGTTAACAGGCTGTATACAGCATATTTAATAAAATATATGATAAATTAATTTCATTTCACGTGGCTTATATAAAGCATTCAATGATGTTAAAGCTACAAAAAAACCAGGAAAATGTGTGATTTCAAAGTAAAACGGTTTAAGCAGCGACCTCATAAAAACACAGTATCATGTGGCTGAGAAACCCCATTGGGAAATTGTGATACACTACATGACCTATGTTTGTGTTCCTCAATATTCTAGTTATACAACAGTTAAACACCTTTTAGATGAATAGTTAAAGCTCTGGTGTACTGAGAGTAAGGTTGGGAGTTCAAGCCCCAGCACTGCCATACCACCACTCATGGGCCTTTGAGCAGGCAATTAACCTTCTCACTCCAGGGGCACTGTATCATGGCCGACTCCAGCTCAAGCCTACACATGCAAAGAATGAATGTTATTGTGCTGTATATACGTATACGTGACAAGTGAAAGCCTCTGTCTGCATTTCTTTCTCTAATTCACCAGCTTAACCCCGTTGAAAGATTAAAATAAGATAAAGAGGACAGTGCACTTGTGAGCTTTACCATGAATTACTATGAGTCACATAGTGCTTCATAAAGTAGGTTTGAAATTGATGCTAAAACTAGTTTTCTGTTCTTGAGTGGTGAAAAGGAGTTAACAAAACACCTACTTAACCTGATAGAGAACTCATTTTGACAAAGAACTCTTACTTGACGCACCTTTAATGCACTCATTGTATAGTAACGTGTTCACATGGACTCCACATGGGGAAGTTTTCTCTAAGACAAGTCTCTACGTCTGTTTAACATCTTTTTGTCAAGTTGAAAGTTAAAGGAATCTGTGACACTCATGAGACCTAGTGTCAGCAAAATACCCTCAATATATAATTATGCATAAATGAATATATATTTTCCCAAAAGTAAAAGTGTAACTTGCAAAGTCCTATTTTTGTATCTCTTCCAGTTTGTGTAAATATAATTTTATAAAATAATGACAATTACAACAGATTATAAACAATATATGTCATGTTATGAAGTTGATTCTTGTTTGTTGTAACTAGTAATATAAAGAATGAGATCGGGCCCAACATGAAGAAAGGTATACATTGAAAAAGAAGATTTTTTTACAGACAAAAAAAAAAAGAGATAGATCTCAGATCTGCCAAAAAAATCTTCAAAATTACACTTTTCCCTCATAAGCATTGCAATTCATTACTAAAAAACGAAAAGGCATGACAACATGAGTCCTTCTGCATTCACATACACATTCATAAATGTACATGTTACTTCTGTTCATTACAACAAACAGGACATGCGCAAGGACACTGCTCATTGTACTTTTTGGTTTTTCTTTTTTTTCCCTTGTTTTTTTGACGAAGTGTCTTCTTCCACAACCACCTCCTCCGTATAAATCCTCACTCTTTTGTTTCTGGGTGGTAACAGAGCTTGCTTTTCAACTAGGAGAAAAAAAAAGTAATATAAATCATTCATAGCACAGTGTATAATTACAGTTGCACTGCATTTCAGATCTTCTCTATTTCTGATCTTAGAACATACATTGAGAAGTTGCAGGTTGCATGTCTGACTTCTCTTCCTTTGCACTGCTTTTCCACACAGACAGACAGGTGATTCGAGCGGTGGTGTTCACCTCTCCTAGCAGGCGCACTCCTTCCTGCCTCTGAGAGGATCATTATGAAAGATATTGTTAATAAATGCATCAATATGCCTGTAATATAAATATGGAAATATTGTTCTATGATAGTAATGTCATGGGAAGCAAAAAGCATCGGGGGACTATTAGCATTTATTATATAAAATGAAGAATGAGTTGTTAGTATAGAAATCAGATATTATGAATTTGCAACATGTACAAGATTACACACACGTCCTGTACCATAACTGCTCTCTTACTTGGAAATCTGCAGCTTCTTAAGTAACACAAAACATTTAAAACGAGCCTTTTATACAAAGCTATTCTTAGGCAAGTTTTACATGTTTAGGTTTATTTGGTAAATCGACTTTCTTTGTGTTAGGTGCGACTACGCTTCCTGTCTTTTTAGGGTGATTCTAACAATTTAAAATGTTTTAATCTGATATTAATTACAAATGAATAGTGAACAGAATGGTATGAGTGAGCAAATAATGTAAATAAGTGAGCTTTAGTAACTTTGTTCTTTAATATTAAAGGGGTAAATAAGCAAAAAGTGAGTAAAGTAAGGCAGCAATTGGGTATAGTAAGTAAATTAATACTTACAGTATTACAATACTAAGTAAATGAATACTTATAAATATATTATAGTACACATTAACTCATGTAAGGCAAGTTAGAAATAGGTAAATAAATAAAGTTACATTAGTACAGTAAGTTCTGTAGTAAATATTGTAAAGAGGGTGGTAATTAACTAAATAATGTAACATTAAGTAAATATTAAGCAAATAAATTATGGCATAATGGTAACTGAAGTGGCAAAAATACTCAAAGTAAATGTATTAATTAAGTAATAAAAGTAAGTAAACAGCATACAAAGCAAGACAGAAATAAGTAAAGAAGGTTGAGGTTATTAACTAAACCGAGTAAGCAAGAACTTTAGTAAAAATAGAAGTGTTTTATGGTTGCGAACATTTATGCGTCCACAGTGACGGGTGTACAGAAGTAGTATCGTACCTCTGTACTGCAGTCCCACAGTTTGATAAATCCATCGTTAGATGCAGTTACCAACACACACAAGTCGTTCAACTCAAAGCTGTCCAGTGCTTTTACTCTACAAACATACAAATCAACAACAGTGTGAGGGACAAAATGAATTATATCTTCAAATTAAAGTTAAACCATTCAAAACCCACACCAAACCCAAATAACTTAATGCAGTGCATCTGAAAAATGTGGGTTTATTTAAAGGTGGCAGACAGGCCATGTTAATAACATATCCGATTGTTGATATTATGGAAGGAGTCTTCAGTGTTTGCATTAATTTTCAATTTGAATTAAAGATGTAACTGTATGTTTTGCTCCTGTTGTAAGAGCTGCTATTTCCTAATTGGGCTCAGTTGTTTTAGGACAGTTCTTGTAACTATTAATGGATAAAAAGTACCTAAGGATTTTTCAGTTGAAATTCTTTTACAGCTAAAATAAGCAAAACGAAGAACATAAAGCAAAACACACCTGTTTTCATGAGCTTTGAACTCAAAGATACACTTTTCAGAAGTGAGATCATACACCTGTACATGTTCATCATCTCCTGCCATGGCCAGTAGATTGTTCTGCGTCAGGATGAAATTATAATGTACATAGTTAACCGAGTCACAAAATATAGCAATATGCAAAGCGTTTTCTTTAAAACTTGCATATTGTAATGCATAGCAATGTTATGAAATGATTAGATGACTAGATGAGATTACCATGAACTAGTAGTACACAAGGCAATTGTGTTATATCTCTATGTTTGATTTTAAATTAAACAAACTAGTGCACTGTAATAACAAACTGCATTATATATGGTATCACTAGACTGAAAAAATGAGTCAGAACAAGTCTTGGACTACCTGCAAGCAAAAGAAAGTTAATGGTCTTGTACTTGTTAATAAATTGCTAACAGTAGATTGATAGCTTAATGTTTAATGTCTAAAGTGGACTTCCAAAATAAATCATTAGCTAAATATTACCTAATATATAATCAAGATTTCTATTCAAAAATCCATCAAATTAAAGAATTTGGAAAACTTTTTTTTTATATATATATATATATATATATATATATATATATATATATATATATATATATATATATAAACAAGAACATGTATGCAAATGAGTAAAGTAATAATTAAAGTATGATCATTCTTCCTCTCCCATTAGGGGCCGCCACAGCGGATCATCCTTCTCTGTTCCCCCCTGTCCTCTACATGTGCCTCAACCCTACTACCTGCATGTCTTCCCTCACCACATCCATAAACCTCCTCCATGGCCTTCCTCTTTTCCTCCTTCCTGGTGGCTCCATCCTCAGCATTCCCCTACCAATATACCCCATGTCCCTCCTCTGCACATGTCCAAACCTTCTCAATCTCGCCTCCCTCACCTTGTCTCCAAAACGTCCTACATGCACGGCCCCTTTAATAAACTCATTTCTAATCCTGTCCATCCTCATCACTACCAGCAAAACCTCAACATCTTCAGCTCTAAACCATACAACATCGCAGGTCTCACCACAGTCCTATAAACTTTCCCTTTCACTCTTACAGATACTCTTCTATCACAAATCACTACTGTCACTCTTCTCCACCCACTCCACCCTGCCTGCACTCTCTTTTCTTCACTTCTCTGACACACACTTAATTACTTTGCACCGTTGATCCCAGGTACCTAAACTCCTCCACCTTCTCCACCTCTTCTCCCTGCAACTGCACCACTCCACTGCCCTCCCTCTCATTCACACACATGTACTCTGTCTTACTCCTACTGACTTTCATTCCCCTTCTCTCCAGCTCTGTACCTCCACTTTACCAGGCTCTTCTCCACCTGCTCCCTACTCTCACCACAAATCACAATATCATCCACAAACATCATAGTCCATGGAGACTCCTGTCTGACCTCGTCCATCAACCTGTCCATCACCACTGCAAACAGGAAAGGGCTCAGAGCCGATCCTTGATGCAGTCCAACCTCCACCTTGAACCAGTCTGTTGTTCATACTGCACACTTTACTGCTGTCCACTGTCCTCATACATGTCCTGCACCACCCTCACATACTTCTCTGACACACCTGACTTCCTCATACAATACCACAACTCCTCTTTCAGCACCCTGTCGTACGCTTTCTCTAAATCCACAAACACACAATGCAACTCCTTCTGACCTTCTCTATACTTCTCCATCAACATTCTCAAAGCAAATAATGCGTCTGTGGTGCTCTTCCTCGGCATGAAACCATACTGTTGCTCACAGATGGTCACCTCTTCTCTCAGCCTGGCTTCCACTACTCTTTCCCATAATTTTATTGTGTGACTGATCAAATGTATTCCCCTGTAGTCACTGCATGATAAGTAAGGAAGAAAATAAGTAAAGTAGCTACCACATTTACATGTATAGAGTTTGGCAGATGAACTTATCAAGAGCAACTTGCATTTACAACATTTTTTTTAACTGAGCATGCAAGGGTGAATGGTTATTAACCAGTAAACAAGTAAGTTTAGTAAAATAATAAGAGAGGTAGATAACTAGACTAACAGGTACAGGTTGAATAAAGTAAGTAAATGAAGTAATTATGGTTTGGTTAAGTATGTAAGTCAAATGAATAACTAGGCAAGTAATGTTTTAAGTTAAGTAAAATATGTAAGTGAAATAAGAAAAAGTAAGGTAAGTAAGTAAGATTCTCAGTTAGTATGCATAGCAACTAACTAAGAAAACTAAAGTACAACAGTAATAATCATTAATAGAAACCTAAAACAAACCTTCAGAAATCTAACAGATGAAATCCTCTTCCTGAAGCTGAAGGAGCCAATGATGTTGGCAGACTCCAGTTCATAGATGTCTATTTTATCATTAACCACTACAATGTATTTATCTCCTGCTGGTGACCACTTTACTATCTGTGCATCTGTATAAATGACAAGAAAGCAAATTCAATTCATTCATGTTGAATGCTCGGAAAAAAAGTTTATAATTAATAAAACAGTTCAAAATATTAAAGCTTACTTTGCCTAATATTCTTGGTGAACGCTGGCCTTCCTTCGATAAGATTCCACGTTCTGTAATTTATTTTATAAGCAAAAATCCAAATTTTAGATACAACACACAAAAAAAAACACAATTATGGGTTTTATAACATATTCAGCTTTACCTTAACTTCTTGTCCGTTCCAACAGAGAGTGCAAGTTTACCAGATGGATGCAATGAAAGTGAAGTCACATGACCCCTGATACACAAAAAACACACAATTTCAGCCAATGACATTGCATTGCAAAAAAAGAATCTCTGCAACTTTGTCACACTTACATGTGCGCTTTGATCGATTTCAAACATTCCCATGTCTTTGTGCTCCACACGCACAAAAGGCCGTCTTCTCCACCGCTCAGTAAGTGAGATGTAGAACCAAACTCCAGACATGAGATGGTACCTACACACAAACACAGTCATAAAGCATTCACTATTCTCTCTCTACGTTACCCATTTCAATTCTAATTACCAACACCATTCGGTTTGAGTTCCAAAAGATATGTGATGATCTATACTGTTGTTCTTTTGGCCTGCTCACCATCATGGTGTAATAATGCTCCATGTTCTGTCCTTGTCTTCATGTTGTACAGTTGTATGGTTTCATCTTTGCTTCCCGTAGCGACAAACTGCTCATTGGCCGTCACTGTGGAGAGGCTGGCTGTATGAGCATGGTGTGTGAACACAGGCTCTAATCCCCATTCCTACAGGCATGGATCACAGAAAAGCTTGTATTATGCTTGAGTAGGAGAATGCACATTTTAAAGTCAGAGTATTTGTTTTGAAGCTATAAAATAACGTATATTTTTACATTATCAATAAGCAAATCTGCTCTAGTATTTGGACATTATTTTAATTTATTTAATTTAATTTTAATAGTAATTTTTGTTTCTGATATACAATTTCAGGCTTTTTACCCCATGTTTTATTTATTTTACAGTTATTCTGTATATAATATTTTGGAAATAATTGATTTTGTAAACTTGAGAAAATATTAAAATGCTACAAACAGGTGTATAAATGTGACAATTTAATAATAATTATTACTATAGATTATATTGCTAACATCCCATGTTTTAGTGTATGAATAGTGCAATACACTTTTTGTTTTTATTTTTTTACATTTATGGAAGGAATCTAACATTGTAGGAGAAGGTAGGCTGATGTTGATTATCTTTCTTCCTGATTATGTCCCTTTCAAAATCTCGATCCTAAGTGTTTTAGACTTTTTAGATTTTAAAATTGATGGAGCTGAAGTGAAAATGTAGGAATAAAAAAATAAGTTACCTCTTCGCCAGGACACACTCGGTATCCAAACACTATCTGCTCATAACTTCCAACAACCAGTTCCACGTGATCTCCCATTTTCATCTACTTGAAAACGAACGGTAGTGTCATTGATCAGAAAAAGATCTTGTAATAAATAAAAACAAATTTCCTAACCATGTGCGTGTTGCTGAATCAGGAAGTGGTTTTGAGTTTATTTCCGGGTCATCTTCCTATATCGACGTCAAAATAAGAGCTCCAAATTGTCGTTGTCTTTTTTTTTTTCTTCTTTTTGTTTTTTTTTTAATGACCCTGTTTATTTTGTGTTCAGTTCAATGTCTTTAACAAAATGTATAAACATTCCAACATTAATAAAAAAAAAAAAAATTCTAATTCTAACCCTTAACAATATGCAATTCATATATCTCTTATACAAATAAACATAAACTCATTGAAAAGTTTTAAAATAAGGTTCTATGTTCTAGTATAACAGTAGAGAACATTTCAATCCGTTTTAACCCGTCATCTGAATATGTGCTGAATAAAAATGAAGCATTAAGAGAATTTACACATTGCCACTGCTTTATTGTGTAAAGATGAACAAAGGTAATTTTACATCTGTCTCTGATTTGTGTTTTAACCTAAAAAAGCATCACAAAATTAAATCTCATATGCGATAATTCTTTTCTATTCTGAGCAAAAAATATCACAAGCATTGATGGTGTTTGTTTCTCAGTAGATAAGAGCTTTACAATCTCCTCTGGGCTTCTTAATCTTGTCATAGTTCTTGCTGATGACATCAAACAGAACCGCCTGGAATGAAAACCAGAATCGACAGATTAAAAAAAACAAAAAAGATCAACATTTTGGGTTAATGCAATAGTCAAACACTAGTTGAAATTGTAAATTGTAGTTGAAGTTGAAATGTAAAAACTTACATAGGTGTTGCGGATCTCCAGAACCACCATGCGCAGCTCACAGTACTGGTGTTGATCCAACTCGTGTACAAGCTGTCTGTAATCACCCTGTAGAAACACAGAAGTGAAGACACAAAATAATCGATTAAACTAAACCTAATATCTGATTTAAAAAAGTATTAAAGGTGGTCTAGTTATTATGGGTAAGCAATATGTTACAATTTTACAGCAACAATTCACTCCATATAACTTTAACAATATCCAACTATATCATGCTCCCACCACCTTGCTTCAACATGAAGATGGTGATAAGCAGTGTTAGATTCCTGAAATCATGTTACTTGCGCACATCATTCAACAATGTGAATTAAAATGTTGACACCAGAATTAATTTAAGGGTTTCTACATTTCTGTTTTTCATTTGTAAATAAAATTTTCATTATCCGTACTGTGGGGATTGTGTGCATTTCATGCACATAATCACAATTAAGTAAATATTATCCCTTTTACAAGATAATCTACAGTGTCATTGATTTTGCAACACCATCTTCAGGAAACAGGTGTACGTGTCATTGCAGTTTCTAAGTAACAAAAGAAAAATCCAACCCTTATTAGCTTCAACAAGCAGAAAAACAAGAGATGAGAAAATGACTGCTTGGAAATTGTATAATACATGTAATAGGCATTGTGTTATAATGTTCTACCACAATAAATGTAACATTAAACAGATAAAATGTGCAATGTGTCAGTCTGATTAATGAAAAAATTGTTATAAAACAGCAAATTTGTGAGAAAAAAAACTTGGAGACTTTGGATTACTGGTACTTCAAACCTTTTATTTTTTATTTTTTTTATTTTCCTATTACCGCATGGCACTAAATGTGTTTTATTCCATTAACACTCTAGGGGCTCATGTACAGCAATAAAAATTAACTCACCACATGTGGCTGTTTGGAAGCCTTGGCCACAGCATCTCCTCTCTCACTGTAATACCTGCAAACAAAAAAAAAATCATCATTCACTCTTTTCAGAGCATTTTGCTAGAATACATTTTAAAATCTAAATTGCAAAAAAAAGCATTTCTTCTACACACTATAACATTAAGCAGGGACAATACCCATCTCCACCAACAGAGGTCACAATTTTCTAGAGATCTACCTCACCCTCACCTCTGTTGTGTTGCCCTGATGATCAGTGTATGTTGTATGGTCTGAAAATGGTATTGTATGAAATGTATGTATGGTTTGCCTTTAAAATGATTCTAGCAGCATCACTTACTTTGTAATTTGTGTCTGGAATCCTTCGATCTTAGTGCGGGTGTTAGTAAGCAGCTCGAATACCTTCTCCTATAGAATTACAACCATTTCATTTAAAAGTCATCCTTACAGTAATTACACTATTTCAATCAAATATAAAATAAAAATAATTAAGAAATTACCTGAACAGCGACACCAAAGTTGTTGCCATCCTCAATCCTGGGTATTTGTAGCTGTACCCACATGGAAACCTTACACAAATAAGTTGGATTATCAAACACGTCATTTCCCGAATCACATTTTATAATGAACTGTATCTTGCTTAATGCAGTGTACAATGCTTTGCATAACTAAAATGTTTTAATCGGGATTATACGTCAAGAATCTATCCTCATTTGTCTAGCAACAATTTTGGCCTTTTTGTTGCATCTTGGACTTGTCCTTTCTTTTCTGTCACTGTCCTTTTGTAGGTGGTCTTCTATAGGTTATGGGTGTGTCATTAAATCATCAGTGCTTTGCAGGATGTTTGAAATATTTACTTTAAACCAAAACTGCTCTGGGGTTATTATATATTAGAATGTTGTCAATTCCAAACAATCTACCAAACATGAGACATGCAAAATCAAGGATCACATATCCTTGAATCACCACTCATTCTGCCACACACTAACTGCCCTCTGCCGCATCCACAACTGAGCAAACACTTTTAATTATATTTGTTTAGTTCTATTCTCAAGCAGATTGTGGGTTCTTCCAGGAACAGGATATAAGAATGTATGGAAAAGTTGGGGGAGTTGCGTTTACTTATGCAAGTCAATGTACACAACAAAGGTTTTTTAAAAGTTCTTACTGTATTAAGTTTTTCCTTCAGTGTCTGAATGTGGGGTTTTATCTCTTTAATGAGATTGTCCACTTTTTCATTACTGGCGATGGGACCACAGGGAGGACCTGCTGCAAAATAATAATTTTAGCTATTAACATATATATATATATATATATATATATATATATATATATATATATATATATATATATATATATATATATATAAAACAATGGAGATAATTTGTGTGTTAAACCACACCTGGTTACATGGTGCAGTTTTACAAGTGTGTGTGTGTGTGTGTGTGTGTGTGTGTGTGTGTGTGTGTGTGTGAATAAAAACATATATGTATGTGTATGTGTATATATATATATATATATATATAGAGAGAGAGAGAGAGAGAGAGAGAGAGAGAGAGAGAGAGAGACTGAGAGAGAAAGACTGCCCGTCCAAAAAATAAGTCACCACCTGGATTTAACTAAGCAAATAGGTAAGAACCTCCCACTGGATAATTACTGCATGGATGATTATGTTTTAGCTGGCAACAAGTTATTCAACCCCAAATAATGCAGTGAACAGCTTCTTATTTCTTAACCAACCATGTCGGAAAACGAATCCTGCAGTCGTGTAAAAGATGTTTATCTGTTTCAGAAGGGTCATATTATTGGCATGCATCAAGCAAAAAAAAAATCTAAAGAGAATTCTGAAACTACTAAAATTGGGTTAAGAGCTGTCCAACGCATTATTAAAAACTGGAAGGATCGTGTGAAACCATCATCTTGGAGGAAAAAACGTTTGGTGAATTCAAATTGTAAAAAAACAACAACAGTAGAACTCACGGCTATGTTTAATATTGAAATTAAGGGCATTTCCACACACACAATGTGAAGGTAACTCAAGGGATTGGGACTAAACAGCTGTGTAGCCTTAAGAAAACCATTTATCAGTGAGGCTAATTGGAAAACAATTCTTCAATTTGCTGGGGAGCATAAAGATAAGACTCTGGAGCAATGGAAGAAGGTCATGTGGTCTGATGAGTCTAGATTTACCCTGTTCTAGAGTGACGGGCACAATCAGGGCAAGAAGAGAGTCAGATTAACTGATACTCCCATTATACCTAGTGCCTACCATACAAGCATGTAGGGGCAGTGCTATGATCTGGGGTTGCTGCAGTTGGTCAGATCTTGTGCCCAAAGAATGAGGTCAGCTGACTACCTGAATATACCGTATGACCAGGGTATTCCTTTGATGGATTTTTTCTTCTCTGATGGCACGGGCATATTCCATGACGACAACGCCAGGATTAATCAGGCTCGAATTGTGAAAGACTGGTTCAGAGAGCATGAGACATTATTTTAACACATGGACTACCCACTACAGAGTCCAGACCTTAACCCCATTTAGAATCTTTGGCATGTGCTGGAGAAGACTTTGCCCATGACTTTTGCACATGTTGAAAAACGCTAAAGAAGCTAGCTAGGTACATTTAAGTAGAACATATCTTTAAATTAAATATTAAGTGTAAAACATACAAACACACTTACATACACATCTGTATTACTGAAATGAGGTCTAACAAATGTAAGCTATACATTTTTTTCCATTTATTACATTTTATTTTATCAATTTAATTTGTGCCAATTTAATTGATTACTCAATTTAATCAATATAATAAAAGTGTATTGCATTAAATTAGTTCTATTTTATTTTGATCAAATTTTATAAAAATGTATATATATTATATATAAATATATATTTATTTAACCAAGCAGTCATTTTATTAAAAATGAATCCAAATATGTACACTGTTCAAATGTTGATCACAAATTTAAATAATAATAGACTGTGTTAATGACTTTTAAGAAATCCATATATATATATATATATATATATATATATATATGGATTTTTTTTAAGTATACATAAATACATATATATAAAATAGTGCTAGAGAATTTACCTTCATCTTCCTCTTTGTCATCAGATTTCTTTCCCTCCTTTTCTTTTTTCTGTAAAAAGATGGCACATTAAAACATTTAGTACATTTTAACTTAGTTTATATTTGCTTACACTATAGTGCTGTTTATTGAACTCTTACATCTGAATCATAAAACTGTGATGAGTTTTGGGATGATTATTTAATATGTATTGATGGAGATTCCAGTGTCTGCACTTTCTAACAGACAGTTTTTGCCACTTCAGGAGAGTGGGCTTCAAATACTTTGTATAGTCAGTGATAGTTGTTGTTGCACTAACTTTAGTTGTGTTGTAAATGGAAGGTGATAATATGATTGTGATGCACAAACATCAATTTACAAAGAATATACAACCCACTCCTCTTGTTGTAACTACTGTCTGGATGCAAGAGTTTTTTCAATAAAAGGTAAAGCTAATAAAGCATATTTCTGACATCCCACTAATGAACTAATTCAATCTGAACATCGCCATTTATTCTAAACTGGATTTCTCTGGATATTATATTGCACAGAGATGATAAAAATGTTGAGTTAGAACAGAAGCTCTAGCTGTTTCCTATGTGAGCCAAGAATGAAACCTGTTTAAAAAAAATGTTCAACACTTCACAAATATTTCCACATAGGTACTTAATGTGTTTCAGGGCGGAATATAATGTAACTACCGCTTCTTTCTTCTTTCTTTTAAGCTCCTCTTTGGCGGGGTCTGGCATCGGGATGTCCAGTGGAGCTCTGAGAGCTGAAAGGTCTTCCAAAACCAGTGATGCCTGCAGACATTTTTTCAGCAGAAATGTTATTGGTTGCTTTACAATATCTGTGATAACCTGCATAGTTTTTCCCCTCACATCACCTGGAGCAAGTTGTCCATATCTGCAATCATCTGAGGGAAGAAAGTTGAGACGAGCAGCTCTGCCTGTGTGAAAGAGAAAATGCTATAGAGTTACACTAAACTAAAACTTGGTAAGAAAATCTTGCACAGAATCAGCTCTTTACCTCTCTGGTGAGCTTCTTTGTAAAGCTATCAACCTGTAAAAACAAACGCTGGCACATTAAACTGCAGATATTTACTTGAAAGCGTAGGTTTGATAAGGACTGGTTTCATGGCCTACAATGACAAATGGAAATTTAGAACTTACCTCTTTTTTCGACGCAGGGCTCATGTCTAAAGAAGACATTTTGTCAAATATTTTATATTAAACTTAAACACAAATTATTTCAACAAAATAGATTCTGTCGATGAGTTTTTTAAAGCTCGACAAAACAGACTAAATCATTTGTTTCAGAGGAGGCAACCAAAAGCGCTCGAGCTCGCGATAGAGAGTGAAAGTGAAAGTAAATCCGGAATTGGTATAATCCGGAATTCCCAAAACGGCAGGGCGCGCTAGAAAAAGCACCTGGACATCACTGATATATGATATGTGAGATCCTGCATATAATATTTTTTTTATTGTATTATTTTATCTAATTTACCGTTCCAGATTGAAAAAGAGAAATTGATAAAACACTAAATAATTAATGATATACTTTTATTTCAGAATAAGAGTACTCATCATTAGATAGATAGATAGATAGATAGATAGATAGATAGATAGATAGATAGATAGATAGATAGATAGATAGATAGATAGATAGATAGATAGATAGATAGATACAACTTTATTGTCATTGCATTGTACAGGTACACCGCAACGAAATGCAGTTTGGCATCTACCAGAAGTGCAAAATGTAGCAACGTGTATAATGTATAATGTATAACGTCTTATATTTAGCCCTCTCATTATTATTATTATTATTATTATTATTATTATTATTATTATTATTAATAACCCAGCCACTAGGGTTGCAAGAGCCAGTGCACTCTTAGTGCCGGCCCCAAGCCCGGATAAATAGGGAGGATTGCGTTATGAAGAGCATCCAGAGTAAAACATGTGCCAAATCAAATATTCGGATTACAAAAGAGAAATTCATATTGGATCGGTCGAGGCCCGAGTTACCAACGACCGCCACAGATATTGTTAGCCAACAGGGTACCAGTGAAAATTGGGCTACTGTTGGCCGAAGGAGGAGGAAAACGTCTACAGAGACAGCAGGAAAAGAAGAAGTGTAGGAAAGTGGAGGTTCAGGTTGGCACTTTAAATGTTGGTGCTATGACTGGTAAAGGAAGAGAGGTAGCTGATATGATGGAGAGGAGAAAGGTAGATATGTTGTGTGTTCAGGAGACCAAGTGGAAATTGAGTAAGGCCAGGAACATTGGAACCGTGTTTAAACTGTTCTATCATGGTGTGGATAGAAAGAGAAATAGTATTGGGGTGATTCTGAAGAAAGAATACAGTTAGAGTGTAGTTAAAGAGAGTTTCTGATCATCAGTGCCTATGCGCTACAAGTAGGTTGTGAAATAGAGGAGGAAGAAAGGATTTTGGAAGGTGAGAGGATGCCTGAGGAATGGAGAAGGAGTGTGCTGGTACCGATATTTAAGAATAAGGGAGACGTGCAGACCTGCAGTAACTACATGGGAATAAAGTTGATCAGTCACATCATGAAGTTATGGGAAAGAGTAGTGGAAGCCAGGCTGAGAGAAGAGGTGACCATCTGTGAGCAACAGTATGGTTTTATCTCAAGGATGAGCACCACAGACGCATTATTTGCTTTGAGAATGTTGATGGAGAAGTATAGAGAAGTATGTGAGGGTGGTTCAGGACATGTATGAGAACAGTGTGACAGCAGTTAAGTGTGCAGTAGGAATGACAGACTGGTTCAATGTGGAGGTTGGATTGCATCAAGGATCGATTCTGAGCCCTTTCCTGTTCGCAGTGATGATGGACAGGTTGGCAGTTAACAGCCTGGTGTAGAGCCAACAACCTGTCTCTGAACGTTGACAAAACTAAAGCGATGGTTGTTGACTTCACGAGAACACAGAGCAACCATTTTCCACTGATCATCAATGGATCCTCCGTGGAGATCTTCAAGAGCACCAAAATCCTTGGTGTTCTTCTGGCGGAGAACTTCATTTGGTCACTCAACACCAGCTCCATCACCAAGAAAGCCCACCAGCATCTCTACTTACTGAGAAGGCTGAGATCTCCCTTACCCCATCCTGACTACGTTCTACAGAGGGACCATTAAGAGCATCCTGAGTAATTGCATCACTGCCTGGTTTGTGAACTGCAACGTCTCTGATCGCAAGACCCTAAAGAGTATAGTGGGCACAGCTGAGAAGATCATCGGATTCTCTTCCCCCTCTATCAAGGACATTTACACCACACACTGCATCCACATCACACACACTCTTCACCCACTTGCCATGGGGAAGAGGTTCCGAAGCATTTGTGCTGCCACATCTGGACTGTGCAACAGTTACTAGCACTTACTAGTCCTTAGCACTTTGTTTTCTGTTATGTAGCTTTATGTTGTTTAATGTAGCACCAGGGTTTTGGAGGAACGTTGTCTCATTTCGCTGCATACTGCATTAGCTATATATTTTTGAAATGACAATAAAAGCTTCTTGACTAGACTTGATTTGACAGATGAGGTCAGACAGGATATATGGTAAAAAATATATTTCATTTTAACCTAAATATATTTCAAAATATATTTTAAGGTCAAGAAAATACATTTCCAACCATACATTAGAACAAGGATGGAGATCAAAGTATCCATTATTTAAAATGTATTTAACTGATAAAAATAAATAAATAAAAGTAAAAAAAATACAAACTGCACTGTGAAATAGTTAACAGTACAAGAACAGATATGCATCTTATGTACAACATCAAAAAAAAAAATAGATGGCTACAAATAAAACAGAGCCAGTTGTTGAAATAAAATGTTTACGTAAAGTATTTGACTTTTTTCCAATAAATATTAAATTAGGTATGTGTTTTTTAAAATGATAATGGACAGAATTAATATTATGTTATATACATAAATTACTTTGAAATCACTTATAAATAAATTATATACCACATTGCATCAAGATCCGTAAGTTAATGCGTGAGTCTGCACATGTGCAATGGCCTAGTGACATTAATTCTTAATTTTTAATTCTTAATTTTTTTTAAATTTAATTATTATTATTATTATTATTATTATTATTATTATTATTATTATTATTATTATTATTATCAATTGAATGCTATTTTATTCTTGTTTATTATGCTTTATAGCGCTTGTAGACTTAAAGAGGTTACTAAAATCTTAGTGTAGTTAATTAACACCAGGACCAAATGTGACATACTTTAGCCTTTATCCTATTATTCTGCCTCCTCAGAAAGGGAAAGAACTTAACAAATGAAACTAAAAAGGAAGTTAAAGAAGTTGGAGGAGGCTGTAAGCCAGTGGTACCGTTCATATTCACTGGTCTGGAAGTGGTGTGCAAAACCTTTCCCGGGCTGAGACAAGCTAGCTAGCTTCAGGGTTGGCCGATCTCTCCTCATGATGTCTAGGTTTTTTGGAAAATTGATTTTTAAGTACAGTACATTTACATTTACATTTGCGGCATTTAGCAGACGCCCTTATCCAGAGCGACGTACAAAAGTTTTTTTAAATCTCTAGTAATGAATAAATCTACACTGGTACGCAAGATTACAAACTTAATATAAATATAACTCGAATTCTACAAACTTGGAAAATGCTAAATTAGGTATTTCATGAAGAGGTAGATCTTCAGTCGTCGCTTGAAGATAATCAGGGACTCTGCTGTACGGACATCTAGGGGAAGTTCATTCCACCACCTCGGTGCCAGAACAGAGAAGAGCCTTGAAGTGTACCTACCTCTCATTCTGAGAAAAGGTGATACCAGTCGAGCAGTGCTGGAGGATGTCAGACAGCGTGGTGCAGTGCGAGATGTGATGAGGTCACTGAGGTAAGATGGTGCTGGTCCATTTTTGGCCTTGTAGGCAAGCATCAGTGTTTTGAATCTGAAATGTGCAGCTACTGGAAGCCAGTGAAGGGAGTGCAGCAGTGGGGTGGTGTGGGAAAACTTGGGCTGATTGAACACAAGTCGTGCAGCTGCGTTTTGGATCATTTGCACTGGACGAATAGCGTTCAGGGGAAGACCTGCCAGCAGAGAGTTGCAGTAGTCGAGTCTTGAAATGACAAGAGACTGAACAACCACCTGGGCAGCCTGTATGGACAGAAATGGTCAAATCCCTTGGATGTTATAGAGAAGAAATCGACAAGAACTAGCAACATTAGCGACATGTGGGAAGAAAGACAGTTCATTGTCCATAGTTACCCCAAGGTTACGAGCAGTGGCTGAAGGGGAGAGCAGAGAGTCGTAAAGTGTTATTTGGAGATCTTGACCTGGAGATGAATCACCTGGGATGACCAGCAGTTCTGTTTTGCTGGAGTTTTAGTTGGTGAGCACTCATCCATGAAGATATGTCTGACAAGCATGCTGAGATCCGAGCGGAAGCTGTGGTATCTGATGGAGGGAAAGAAAAGATGAGTTGAGTGTCATCTGCATAGCAGTGATAAGAGACCCATGTGAGGATATGACTTCACCAATGGAGTGGGTATAGAGGGAGAAAAGGAGGGGACCAAGTATAGAGCCTTGTGGGACACCAGTGGTGAGTCTGCACGGGGCAGATGTGAATCCCCTCCATGTTACCTGGTATGAGCAACCTTCCAGGTAGGAAGCAAACCATTCCCATGCTGTTCCACAGATACCAAGGCTCTTGAGGGTTGACAAAAGTGTCTTGTGGTTGACTGTGTCAAATGCTACTGAAAGGTCCAGGAAGATAAGTACAGATGACAGCTTGGCTGGCCGAGCAGCATGAAGTTTCTCAGAAACAGCCAAAAGGGCCGTCTCTGTGGAATGTGCCGCTTTGAACCCAGACTGGTTCGGATCATGGTTGTTCTGTGAGAGATAGACAGACAGTTGGTTAAAAACAGTGCGTTTCAGAGATTTAGAAAGAAAGGAGAGAAGTGATACTGTCTGTAGTTGTTGATGTTTCATGGATCCAGAGCAGGTTTCTTTAAGATGGGAATGACCCTTGCTTGCTTGAAGGTAGTTGGTACATAGCCAGATGTTAATGACCCATTGATGATAGTGGAGATGAAGGGCAGGAGATCTTGCGTGATGGTCTGAAGCGTAGTTGAAGGGATTGGATCCAGAGGACAGGTGGTGGGATTGCAAGATCGGATGACTTGCAGTATCTCATCTTCTGTTAAGGTTGAAAAGCTTGACAGAGATGTAGTGGATTGTTGGCTGTGTTGTGTAGTCATTGTTGGAGAGGAAGTGAAGGTCTGGCAGATTTTCTTAATCTTCTCATCATAGAAGGAGGCAAAGTCATTAGCAGTCAGGGAGGATGGAGCAGGTGCAGCAGGGGGGTTGAGTAGAGAAGAGAAGATGTTGTGAAGCTTACGAGGATCTTGTGCAGAGGCCTCAAGCTTTTCCTTGTAGAAGGCAGTTTTGGCAGAAGTCACCTCCAAAGAAAATTTGGTCAGGAGTGCACGGTAAGATGAGAGGTCTACATCAAGTTGTGATTTTTTCCACTTCCTCTCTGCTGATCTGAGTTCTTGTTGATTGCTGCGTAAAACGTCTGACAGCCATGGTGTGGGACAAGAATTCTTCTTGGGTCTTGTAGTCAAGGGGCAAAGGAGGTCCATGGTTGAGGAAAGAGATGAGAGGAAGGAGTCCGTAGCAACGTCTAAGGGTAGAGAGGAAAAGGAGTCAGGGTCAGGAAGAGATGAAAGAGTACAGGGAGCTACAGAGGAGGGAAAGATAGAGTGAAGGTTAGGACAGATAAGAGAGACATGTAAATTATTTTTAGGTTGAATAGGAAGAGTGATTAAAAAGGAAACCAGGTGATGATCAGAGATTGGAAGTGGAGTGGCAGTCATGTCTGTTGCTGGAGTAGGGTGGGTGAAAACCAGGTCCAGGACATTTCCTCCCTTGTGTGTTGGAGGACAGCTGTTAAATGTGAAGGAGAAGGTATTCAGAAAAGGCAAGAGGCAAGATGACTGAAGTTTGTCGGATGGGAGGTTGAAGTCACCAAGAACTGTCAGAGGGGTGCTGTCAGAGGGGAAAGTACTGAGGAGCGTGTCCATCTCTTCTAGGAAGTCTCCAAGGGGACCAGGAGGGCGGTAGATGACAATGATGAAAAGGTTGATTGAAGAGGTAACTGAAACTGCATGAAATTCAAAAGAAGACATGGTTAGATGAGACAAAGGGAGAGGTGTGAAACACCATCTTCGTGATAAAAGTAGACCTGTACCACCACCTCTACCAGTTTCTCTTGGTGAGTGAGAGAAAGCATAGGCAGAAGACAGAGCAGCTGGTGTAGCAGTGTTCTGTGGGGATATCCAGGTTTTAGTAAGTGCCAGAAAGTCAAAGGTGTAATGGAAAGCCAAGCCTATGATAAAGTCAGCTTTCCTTACAGCAGACTGACAATTCCAGAGCCCACCTACCACTGCTGTTTGAGATTGAGACAACAGGGGAGGGTACTCAGGGGAGGGAGGTTACTGGCAATGTGACATCTGTTCTGTGGATGGGAATGTCTGTGTCTGTAAGAGATGACTACAGAGATGGGTTTGAGGCACATGACTGATCTCCCAGTTTGAGATCAATGTGTTTTAAAAAGTAAGAAAAAGTACAAATAAGACTTTCTAAATAACACTAAGAGTTATTGTCTTTAAGGGGGCTACCTACTTGTGGGGGCTACCTACTTGTGGGGGCTACCTACAGTATGTCTGAGAACAAATACATTTCTCTTTCTTTGCAGGCATAAAAAAACTCAGATGTATTAATATGTGCAGAGCTACAGACATGTTTTGCCAGTCGAACTTGGCTGTAACAGTTTCCCTCTGACCAACCAATCAGATGAAATTTGATTGGTTAAAGAAACAGAAATAAAGAAAATGAATAAATTGGGAATAAATTAACACAATTTCATACAACAAATATTAGAATTTAGGTTGTAAATGTAGGTTACTAATATTTTTACAACAATTATCCTGTACTATTACTAACATATATCTATCTGCTGTATTATTTTTAGCCTATGGAATCAAATGCAGATGTCCTTAATGTAAGTTATGCATTTTTACTATTGTTTTTAGTTTTTTTATTTTATTTTACATTCAAATATTTGTACACACCAGGGTTCAGGAACATTTCTAGCCTACTAGTGATTTCAACATGACTGTTGGTAGATTGTTCACCTATAATTGATATTTCTCATTAAATCATAACCATACTTACAGCATCATGAATCATGTATTACTTATCATAATATGTAAGTACTGTTTGCTGGGGATTTATGTCTTTACATGGCTTATGGCTTTTTGAAAATAATGTATGTTGAAAATCTCTTTTTATGTGATCACAACCACAGGTAGAGTTAGTACATGCAATGGGAATAAAAACTCAATGGACTTCTGCCCTGCAGGACCAAAAAAGCCACTTCAATGGTGCGTGTTATTTTAAATGGCCGCCTTCCCAATGTTGATTCTGATCCACAGCAATTTGAAAGGTAAACAGTTTCGAAAGTCAGATCGAATTATTAGATAATAAAGTGTTTTAAAAAGGCAAATTCTGCTTCTCTGTCAGAAAATCATGACAGCCACATATGATGTGCGTCTGAACTTGTGTACTGTGTGTGTAGTTGTTACATTTGAATTTGAACTTACTTTGCACTTGGTACTTAATAAATTAGCCATGATGTTACTGTCACATGACTTACCAGCATCATTGGCATCCCATCCTACTATTCATAATCTTTCTTTTCTTAATTTCATGAATTTGAACTTGCTACTCTGTTGACCTACTGTTTTTCACATACATGCATACATATGAGTTGGTATGGACTGATATTGCATCAGTATTGGCAAGTACAAAAAAATAAAAGTATTGGACTTTGTGTGTATTTGAAAAAAATACACACAAACTTACACAGACTTGTGTCTATTTGAAAAAGTGGAATTTGTGCATCGATACATATGAGATAAGTATTTCGTTTCGGATGTAGAGTTGTTGAAAGAAAAATGTCTGAAAAAAATTAAGTTAAGAGGATAGTTCACCCAGAAATGATAAAAATGTCTTTACTTAACCTTATGTCATTTGAAACCCACAAGACTTTAAGTCAGAAATACAAATGAAGATATTTCAATGAAATCTAAGAGATTTCATATTCATTAAGCAGTTTAGTCCCAATTTTCGTGGGAGACTCGATCACTTTATATGACGAACAGATTGAATTTTTTACAAGACCCAATACTCATCCTCGTACTTCAAGCAAGCATGCTTGAGCATCTATTTGTCATTACTGATGTGTGCATTGATTAATGTTTATATGTTGGTATGTGTTGAACCACCGCTTTAAATTGTCTATTACAGTGGCAGTGAAGAGGTTACCCAGAGTGTCCAGAGCTTAGGGGATTGCAGTACATTTTTATATATCATTTTCTTTTTTATATAACTTACTAGATATATAGATATGTTCCTTGTTTGATTTGTGAAACGTGTTGTATGTACATGTTTTAGACAAAAAAATAAAGATTTTCTTAATGGTTCAATGTATTTTCTCGGATTAAAATATGTGAATGATAAAATACATTTTTAAATGATTTTAAAATATATCTTTAAAATTTTTTAGTTAAAAAAATATACAAAACAATGGCCAAAAAAGTGTATACATAGAAAATATATTTATGTAAATATATTTTGCAATATATTTTAGCAAATATATTTTTTGGCTTTTTTGGCTTTTTTTTTTTTAACAATGCAATGATTTGCAAATCTCATAAACACATTTTATTTACAATAGAACACAGAAAACATATAAAATCTTTTCACTGAGGAAATTTAAATAAGGTCATTTTGAATTTAATGACTAACACATCTCAATTGGCACAGGGTCACTGTTTTCCATTGTGCAGCATTCCCTCTTTTTATTTATTTTATTTATTTTTTTTATACCAAAAGTCTATTTACATCGGGGAACTGAGAAGACCAGTTGCTGGAGTTTTGAAAGAGGAAGAGTCCTATATGTGTCTGATACAGGATTATAGCTGCTCAACAGTCTTGAGTTTTCTTTGTAATGTTTTTGTATTATGATGCAACAAATATCTTCTATTGGTGTAAGGTCTGGACTGCAGACAGGCCAGTTCAGCACCTGGACTCTTCTACTACATGATATATACATAGATGAAGTATGCAATTTAGCATTGCCTTCCTCAAATATGAATAGACTGTCTGGATACCACCCCGTACCATCAGAGATGTGGTGTCCATGGTTTCCAAAAATAATAAAAAATAATGTATTTGTCTGACCAAAAAACACTTCAAATGAGCTTTGTCTCAGAGAAGACAGCAGCATTTCTGGATCATGTAATATAAGGCTTCTTCTTTGCATGATAGAGCTTAAATCTGAATTTGTAAAATTTGTAAAGGTATTTCTGATAGTGGCCAGGGATTTTTCTTTTTTCATGGGGTGGCCAGGCAGAGGTTACCCTAGGATGGCACAGAAAATATCATTATGCAAACAAACATGGCACTTAAAATACTTTTTAAAAGCATTATAGGTGCTCAAAGCTGTGTGAGCTGCACTTCACATGCTGGAAAACTGTGCTATTTTTAGAAAAAATATTTCAAATATACACAGCTCCTAGGTCAATATCTAAGAAATGAGTTTCATTTTTCAAAAATGCAATTACGAATGGGGTGGGCAATATAGTGTCGCCTGAGGACCAAAAGATCAAGCCACTAAAAATTGTTGAGAGATTTCACCAGATTCTTGTAATCTTTTGATTATATTATGAACTGTGGCGAATAATCTTTTCAAAGACTTCACAATTTTATGTTTAGGATTATTATCCATAACTTGTAGACACATTTCTGAACCGCTGCCCATCTTTAATTCTGACAGACTCAACCTCTCTAAGATACTCTTTTTATACCCAAACATGTTACTTACTTTTTGCCAATTAACCCAATTACTTGCTAAAATTCCTCCAGCTATTTCTTTTTATACTTTTCCAGTCTTTGGTTTGCCCTCATTCTATTTTGAAACTATTTTTTATATTTCCTCAATTTAAACACTGGATATGCTTTCAATGCTTTGTTGTGAATAAAAAATGGGTTTGTGTGATTTGCAAATATTTATTTATTTATTTATAAAACATATAAAAATAATTTAAGCTGCAAGCAGCATTTTCAAGAGCCAAATAGCCACAAGTAGCAGAAAAGCAAAACCATAACTTTAGGCAAAGGAATTGTGTGTGATTTGTTGTTTCACTCATCATAGGTATATGTTCAGACTATGGAAGGGGTGGAATTCTCTGGCTGTCATTGGGAAGACCTGGTTGAACAAATAGGCAGGATTGTCACTATGTGTGAGTCAAATCTGGTAAAGTTTGGACAAGATTTGAAGGTAAAGCCAATAGTTTAGCAATCAGTTACACAGTCAACAAGTCAGTTTTTTAGCACTGACTTGTTTTTAGCACATTATCACAACTATTTACCAGAAGGTGGCTCTAGAAAGAAATGTGTTACTGCATCAGTTCCTGAAATATGAAACTGTTCCATAATTTGAAGACACATTTCTAAACCTCTTTGATTCTGACAAACTTAATCGCTCCAAGATACTCTTTTTATACCCAAACATGTTACTAACTTGTTGCCAATAAACCAAATTACTTGCTAAAATTCCTCCAGCTATTTATTTTTATACTTTTACAGTCTTTGGTTTGCCCTCATCCTAACCTTTTTGAAATGTTTTTCCAAAAATGTCCTCAATTTAAATACTGGATATGCTTCCAATGCTTTGTTGTGAATGAAATTTGGGGTTATGTGATTCACAAATCATTGCATTCTTTTTTAATTTTAATCAACATAAAAAAAAACTATAAAAGCTGCAAGCAGCATTTTTGAGAGCCAAATAGCCACAAGTAACGGAAAAGCAGCGGTTCAGAAATGTGTCTACAAATTATGGAACAATTTCATATCCCAGGAAACGATGCTTTCGTGATAATGTGCTAAAAACTGACTACTTGCTGACTATTTAATTAATTGCTAAACTATTCGTTTTACCTTAAAATTTTGCTCCTGAAAGATACAGCATCAGTTCCTGTTTGGTAGCTTTGCTGTCATATTTGTTTGCCCATTACAAACTCACCGTTTAAAGTATTTTCTAAATTCTTAACAATGTTTATGAAGTTTACTAGAATGGCATCTGATCATTTAAAAAAATCTGTAGAGAATATCATGAAAAACTTTTATCTATAGGGAACATCATGAAAAATTATCTCATCCGACACAGGGAATCCAAGGATGTCTGTATTTTAAACCTTTGGTGCTTCTCTTACTAATCATCATTATCATCATCATCCTTATGTTGCTCTGAATAAGCTGGTGCTTCTAAGGAAAACTATAAATCTTATACAGGCAGATAGGAAGTTACAAATTATTGTAATAATTATAATAATATAATTATAATTGTAATAATAATAATAATAATTGCATAAGCTTGGATAACAATTCATTTTGTGTTTTTTGATAATTACTTTCATTGGACTGGGTGTTTTCAGTCTGCTAGCTTTTACTGTCTTCACATTTTACAAAAAAAATAAAATAAAAATCTATAATTACACACCACCTCCATGCTAACAAAGTATCTGGAGAAAGAAGAGGAAGCAATTTCTTTAACTCTTCAGTTTACTTTGTAAAATACTATAAGAACTGGGTTGTAGCCAGAGAAGAAATTCGACAAAACAAACTTGGTTTGGTTTGAATATGAAAATTATAGGATATAAAAAAAAACCTCTAATCTCCATGGATGTTATTCAGCAAGTTGTCCTCAGTCCTTGTGAACCTTGTTAGGATAAATGTGGATTGTGGCAGGATTGTTTTTCCAGAATGGAATCAAGCTTTTTATTCCAGTCTGTTTATCTTAATCCCATACAATTCTAAACATTATAGTAGCTTAATGACCAAATGTGATAAAAAGTAATTTTTCAATGGTTTATTCAGTGAGGTCAAAGTCAAGTTTCACAATTCTCCTAAACATATTTTGGTCTAATGTCTCTTATATACTCAAAATTGCATGTACATTTGTTAAAACATTAAGAAGACAAAGTCTGACTAGAATAAGACTTAAAAAGAAATTGTATGTAACCCTTCACGAAAATATGGCATTGAGGTACAGTTACTGTAAAAAAAACCCATCTTGGCTGGTGTAGTTTATTATTATTATTATTATTATTATTATTACAGGAATGATTACACCATATACACTTGTTTACCTCCCCAACTGAAGTTTAAAAATGCCTTGCATAATACATTTGAAGTAGTGTATTTTTGTTTAATGTCTTTTGGTTCAGTCCCTAACTCTCTCCTCGAGTGCCCTAAGCTCCATCTCTAGCTGCTTAGGTAGGTCAGCGCCCACCTGCTGTGTAAAGTAAGCTCTGATTTCTTCGGCTTCTTTTCGCCAGAAAGCTAAAGGAACATCAAAGAGCGCCTCCATGTCGACTTTCTGGCCCAGGTCTTGTACGTCAATGGCACCTTCTTGAGGCAACCATCCTATTGCGCTCTTTCTAGCTCCCTCATCTTCACTGGTGCGTCCGCAACGGTGGAAGATCCATTTAAGCACTCGCGAATTCTCTCCAAATCCGGGCCACAGGAAGGAGTTGGTCTTCGGATCTTTCCGGAACCAGTTGACGTGGAAGATCTTGGGGAGCTGTGTGGGTGCCTTTCTGGTCTCCATGCTCAGCCAGTGACTCAGGTAGTCACCAAAGTTGTAGCCAAAGAAAGGACGCATAGCAAAGGGGTCGTGCATGACGACTTTACCTGTATACACAAGATATGGTTTATATTTAAAAAAACAGTGCTGAGGAATGCTGCATTTTAATTGGCTAGATGTACTCTTACCTTTATGTTCTGCAGCTGCTGTAGATTCCGATCTCATGGCAGCACCTACAAACACTCCATGTCGCCAGTTAAATGATTCATACACTAGCGGTACTCCTGTTTAAAAATAACAGATTTTTGTTATTTCAGCATGGTAAAAAAATTTTTTTTTATTTCAATGTAAAACATTTCGAAGAATGTCTATCCCATTTACCCTCTGGTCTCCGTCCGCCAAATATGATGGCATCAATTGGTACTCCTTCATCGCTCTCCCACAGAGGGTCCATGATGGGACACTGGGCCGCGGGGGCACAAAACCTTGAGTTTGGGTGTGCACAAGGTTTGGAATCACCTATAAAGAATCACCCCTTTTGTTTTTAGAACAAGCTCATAATCATAATTCATTCATTAATTAAAATAAATATGGGTAAAGTTGGACATTTTTCAGAATTGTTTTCCATATAAGCTCTGAAGTTAATGCTATTACCAAGCTTCCATAAATTTCCATGCCAGTCATTCAAAGAGACGGCAGCTGGCGGTGCTTCCAGACCCTCCCACCAAACGCCACCATCACTTGTCTCACCCACATTTGTGAATATCGTGTTCTTTGAAATGGTTTCCATGGCATGAGGGTTTGTCTTCATAGAGGTACCAGGGGCCACACCAAAGAACCCGTTTTCTGGATTAATAGCTCTGAGTTTACCTGGAAAATATCATTTCATCTGAGCAACCAGGTGTTTTTTTTTGCCAATACTAGTGAAAACAGATAAATGCAGAATCACTACAGAATCATGGACATAAGCTCAGAGATTTGTTTCTCACCCTGATTGTCAAATTTCATCCAAGCAATATCGTCTCCTACACACTCTACCTTCCAACCTGGCACTGTTGGCTTCATCATGGCCAGGTTAGTTTTACCACAAGCACTTGGGAAAGCTGCTGCAATGTACCGCTTCACACCCTGAGGATTTGTGATTCCTAGAATCTAGAGCGAGAAAAAAAGAAAGATGTTGCTAGCGCTACAAGATATACAATCTGCACAGAAAAAGTTCGGTTGTATAGCAATACTTTTATTTTATCTTTTTAAAATGTATATTGATTATATATATATATATAATTCAGCTTATTTTTGAATGTTCTCCTGAGCTTCTCACCAGCATGTGTTCTGCCAGCCAGCCTTCATCTTTAGCAATGCGAGAGGCAATACGGAGTGCAAAACACTTTTTCCCCAGGAGTGAATTCCCACCATAACCACTTCCGAAAGACAGGATCTGCCTGGTGTCTGGGAGATGTGAGATCAGCACCTTTTCTGGATTACAAGGCCACTGGTTTATCAATGGAGCTGGGAAACAGAGGGAGAAACAAGGATGTATTAGCCGGGTTTAAAGAAAACCCTTTAAAAGTGCAAGTTTGTAATTTAGTGTGCAAAAAAACAATAGTGAATGCTGGTTTACAAGAAAGATAATTTGTTTTCTTTTCTCTTTTTACTGGTCAAAGGGGGTAGCCTTCATATTTGAAAATTATCTTTTGGTTCGGAGAAATTTCATTTGGTAGTAAGTTTGTAGTATTTGTACAAAACAACAAAGGATTCAGAAAGAGGGAACTGGTAGATTGAAAGCATTCTGGCTGTCTTGTCAGTACCTTTAAGCGGCAGAGGTCGACCTAAAGAGTGCTGGCAGCGAACAAAGTCCGCACCCTCTGCAAGTTTCTTTAGAACAGGTGCCCCCATGCGAGTCATTATTCCCATGCTAGCCACCACGTATGGAGAATCCGTCACCTGAACACCAAACTTAGCAAGAGAGGAGTTCACTGGACCCATGCTGAACGGGATCACATACATTGTCCGACCTTGAGCAAGACAAGGAGCAATAAAAGATATTAGAGTTTGGTTGGTTTTATTTCATAATGCGGGCATATGTAAAACCATATTAATGAATAAGTTAATAAATAAAAATAATTTCCTCATTGGTCTGATTGTCATAACAGTTTAAACTAATAAATAGTTATCAGAGTAGTGTTTATAACAGAGTGATAACATTATGTATAACTAATAAACTATGCATATGGTTAATGATATGATATTTAATGATAATGATATTTTTCCATGAAAATTATTTTAGCTATATTATAGTAATAAAGCTCAAATCCTGTCGCATCTGAACAGGAATACTTGCAGATTGCATTCATCAGGTTCATAGTGTTAAGGCAACAGACAATCAAAACCAAATGGCCACCATTTGGTGGATCCCTCTGAGAGTTTAACAGTAGAATAACACATGCACACAAACCTGACATGCTACCGGGGAATCTGGCCTCCCTGGCTTTCTGAAATTCATTTTCACTCATCCAGCTGCCGAGCTGACTCTTCACCCCGTTGCTGGGAATGGGAATTGTGTCTCTCTGCTTCTTTGTGACTATCACTGTCTTACTCTCCACACGAGCCACATCTTTCGGGTCTGTACGAGCCAGCCAGCTAAAAATCAGCAGAACAGCAGTGTTATAAATCATAGTGTTTGCTAGAAAAGTAATTATTTGTTCATCAGAAGTTTATGAGTTTGAAAGCATATATAATGCAAAATAAAAATGACTATATATATATATATATATATATATATATATATATATATATATATATATATATATATATATATAATATACAGTACTGTTGGTGATGATAGGAACTAAACTGTGTTGCAGCCATTTTACATATTAAATTTATAAGTAGAAAATATGATGTGTCAGAAAATCATGTCCAAAATGACATCAATATTCACACAGGCAACTTGTCTGTTTTCATAATCAGGTTGCATAATTCTATTCTGATTATTAAAATGTCTCTAAAGTGCAGATTTTTCTTGTTAACAAATCTGAGACACTCAAACTCCACTTTGCATGTAATGAATGCTAAGTAGCATTTATGTCTGTGGCTACCGAAAAAACAATGTCTACAGTAAGCATAGATAAATTAAATTAAGAAAAGATACAACAGAATGCTCTTTCTGCTGTATTCCTTGCAAAGTTAAGAAACTGCAAAGTCTGCAAATGCAAGATAACGTGTTGTAATAAGTTACAGCCCGGCTTTCCTTTTAATTTCTTAACCTCTGGATCTGCACTTATCATGCATGTCGTAAAGTGCGGTATCTGATGTTGCATTACTCACCAGTTCTCATACTTCGGCAATTTTTTAACCATTCCATCCTTTTCCAAACCAGCCAAAATGTCAGCAGTCTCCTCAGGTGTGCCAGTCACCACATGCACTTTAGCGGGTTTGCATTCAGCTGCAGCTTCTGATACAAAATCAGCCACAGCTTTGGGGAGAGTGGGGATGGTGGCTAGTGAGCGGACCCCGACTGCCGCACACAAAATATCCAACCTCCAGATACAAACACAAACATGACATTTTAATGGCTTCATGCACAATAGTATGATTACTACATTATAATATGACAGCATCAATAACTGACATGCTGAGAGATGAAATCCTTCAGTGCAGTTATACCAGATCATATATCAGGTCAGATGACTTGCATTAATCATAAGAAGTCAAACAATGTGTTCTAAAATCCCATATTACGAGAAATTCGTGAGAAGTGACACGTCCACACCCAAGCCAAATATATTCACAATAAAAGATTTGAAATAATATAAAAGTTACAGATTAATAGGGAAACTTATTAATGGCATGCAAACCATTCACAACAAAACACATTTTCACATATAAGAGTAACATGACTACAGTCTCCTTTCTAATGTACACACACACACACACACACACACACACACACACACACACACACACACACATATACGTTATGTAGTGAGTGGGAATTAAAGGGGCAGGTGAGAAGAATGAGGAGCTCAGAGCAAGCATTCTCACACACACACACACACACACACACACACACACGCACACGCACACACGCACACACACACAGTCATGAAGAATTGAGCTTTAGACATATCTTGGCACATTTCCAAGAACATTTCTTACCTAACATCTAGAAATATTTAGTCAGCCATGTTGCCCAACTGTTGTTCAAAACGTACACGTACATCCAGTCCCCTCCCCCAAGAAAGGCTGACACAGCAGAAAAGAAAGAAAGAAAGAAAGAAAGAAAGAAAGAAAGAAAGAAAGAAAGAAAGAAAGAAAGAAAGAAAGAAATAGAATAAAGTATTTCAGAAAGAAAAATCAATGATTAAGAAATAAAAAAAGAAATAACAGTATTTAGGAAAGAGAGCAGAACGAAATAAGAGAATGAAGTGTTTACTTTTGTAATTCTGTACTCTAAACTCATAAATAAACATAAATCTGACTTGAGTCTTTGTTCTGTCAGTTATTTGACTGGTAACCAGGTGTGCTTGTGACCCGACTGGTCTTTCCATATTTTGACCTCCCTCGTGTCTTTTCCTCCTCTCATGCCGACGATGAATGTTTCTTCACCTTTCTGAACGTATGTTAGAGGACATTAAGGCTTAACTGTAAAGAGACCTCACTACTGACATAATCTCGCTGTTTTCTCACTAGCTACCTTTCTCACTCTCTTTTTCTTTCTCTCAGTCAGTGCTGCTGAGCTTTGCTCCTTCTTCTTTCTTAGAAACCAAGACCACACCTCCCAAAGCCAATCGGCCAATCATGTAAGCGAAACTGCAATGACACGCACTCCGCCCCACTGTCAGTGGGTTAGCAGTCCCCCCAACAAACACACACACACACACACACACACACACACACACACACACACTGTTAAGTTAATGTGTAATGGATTATCTTGTCCAATGTGTATGTACAGAGCAAAGACAGACTGAAAGGTACATACACATACTATCTTACACACACACACACACACACACACACACACACACACAAAGAACACAGAAAACATTTTGTGAAAGTAGAGAAGAAGAAAGAAAGAAAGAAAGAAAGAAAGAAAGAAAGAAAGAAAGAAAGAAAGAAAGAAAGAAAGAAAGACTATTTTTAAAGAAATGAATGAGGAACAATAAAGAAAAAAAAAGGAAAATAATAGAGAATGTGGAGAGATTGTTAAAAGAGGAGCATGTGTATGCATAAGGTGTTAACATAAAAACAGAGATACTTGACTGAGAAGAAAATGTGGGCAAAAGGTACAGATGAAAGCATGAGTATTTAATAAAGGAGCTGAACCCCTGCGCACATACAGTCAACACAAGCAGTGTTGCTTTTTTATATAATGCTGTCCTGTTGATTGATAAATACTATCAGGTGTAATTATCCAACCTTGTACATGGAATGAATTACTGAATCATCATTATTTGATTCATGAATGGATGCATAAAACGTCTGTCACGTTGTAGAGCAGCCATCACCAACATGGTGCCCACAGGCACCAGGTCGCCCGCAAGAACCACATGAGTCGCCCACAGGGATTTTCTAAAAAAAGCTCACCATAGTGCCACTTACCAGTGAGCTGCATCTAATTTTTTTGTTGCTATTCTTTTTTAAATCACACTTGCATTGGTGTGAATTTGAAAATGACAATATTAAAATATAGATGACTAGATATAGATGAATACCATTAATTATTGATAATAACATATAATTATGTTATTATGGGGGCAGTGGTAGTCCAGTGGTTAAGGCTCTGGGTTACTGATCACAAGGTCAGCGGTTCAAGCCCCAGCACAGCCAAGCTACCACTGTTGAGCCCTTGAGCAAGGCACTTAACCCTATCAGCTCCAGGGGCGCCGTACCATGGCTGACCCTGCGCTCTGACCCCAGCTTCCAGATGAGTTGGGATATGCGAAAACTAGAAATTTCCCCACTGTGGGACGAATAAAGGTAAAATTATTATAATTATTATTATTAAAGGTAAATTAAACAAGTGTGTTATTTCGACTTGTGTGTATCAAACTGGTTGCCCTTCATATTTATCGGTATCCAAGAAGTAGCTCTCAGTTTCAAAAGGTTGGTGACCTTGTTGTAGAGTATTCCGCAGAGTATGTGTGTTTTCTCACTGCTGTGCTGATCATCACAATGTTTACACAATATTCCTTTACCAGGACACACACTCATACACAGGATGCTAACATCACCTTAGCAGAAACTAGATAATCTATAAAAAAACACAGCTCTGTGATTGGATCAGTTTTTCCTTTAGGGGCAATTCACACAATGCCTGGGGGTCGTCTGGTGGAGCTGTATTCTTCAAAGGGGCCCAGAATTCCTAGAGTATGTGGGTTTGAGGGGGCAGAATTCCTACTTCTCTCACCAGCAACACAGATTCACGCTGTTTTTGTGTGTGTAATCAAATCAATTCATATACAAAAAACAAACAAAAAAAATAATAAAATAAAATACAAATTAAAATAAATAATTAAAGAGAAAAATAACATGTTCACAGGGTCCGGCTGATTTTGTAAATAAATGATAAAAAAAAATCATGGCAAGTTAATTTTATAATCAATATCTTCTGCAAGTAACTAAATAAATGTTTAAAAGATAAAAAAGGAAAATAAAAACGTACAAAAACCCAACAATATTTGTTGTATTTACACCCCACCCACACAGACACACAAAAACACACACAAAAAACAAACAAATAAATAAGTGCACAGTTCAAAAATGATTTTGTACATGCATATAAGACATTTCAAAAAAAGTTGGGGGTTTGCTTGGTTTTCCCCCAAAAAACGTAATTACATTTCATTAAAGACAGCACCTTAAAATAAAAATATTCATACAATTAAAATATATATGTATTAATAAATGTAAATGTAGAGAATTGTAATAAGAAAGTTGGTAAGGATGCAGGTCTCTTCAAACATACATTTAAAATCTGTTATCTGTCTGAAAGAAATATAATATAATATATATGACAACTTGTTTCTACAACTTGTTACTCTGTAACCACAGTCTCTGTGCAACAACACTTCTACTATAAGCCTTTATTTGTATATGTACAGTATATAAAAACAATTATAATAATATATAACACAAGGACATATAATGTATTAGCTCGTGCATTTCTTAGTAAAAATTGACTGACCTTTTCAGACTCCCCACCAACAAACACGACATCTTCAGACTGCTCAAAGCTCACAGCAGATGAAACCTTTCCTGAATGAAGAGTTGAATTCGTGAGCTGGAGATCCTGGACTTCTCTCATATATGTGTGTGTGTGTGTGTGTGTGTGTGTGTGTGTGTGTGTGTGTGTGTGGTGTCCCAGGTCCAAACAGTTAGAGAACCTTGCACTCTGTACACCTCCTGCAATCACACACGTAGACGACAAGACGTGAAATCACGTTGGGTCGGATTGACTGGCCACGTCCACTAAGTAACGTGTTCTCACGTCTCGGAGAAAAGTACACAAACTCGGGCATCTCACTTTAAAACCAATATACACACACAACCTGTGGTTGTAAACACAGAAGTGTAGAAAAGGTTGTACACACGCACTAATCGGGTCGCATGGAGCTGATAATTTAATTGTCGGTTCTAAATGAACTTCGAAGGAAGAAACACTGCTGAAGCGCGCCGGCTGACGCAAGGTCCATCATGCAGTTCCTGAAGGTGTAACCCTTCAGCTCATTACGTAGAACTGTGCGTGCGTGCGTGTGTGTGTGTGCGTGTTTTTACATGTCGTTCAGCTCAGATTTTGTTCATGACCCTTGGTTTAATTATTCATATCCATCCCATCAAAAGTATAAAATCAGTGACAAAACAACAGTGCTGAGTCGGCACTTTCTCTTTTAAAGACGAAAAGGGAATGTTCTCTGATATACAGGATGTCCCACAGACCAGCATCTTACCAGAAGTAATGAATGAGAGCGCTCCAATGGCAAAACAAAAGCGCGTACCTAATTTTCATTAGCTCCAAATGTCCGCCATTTTGTTTAGTTTGACACTGTATATTCAATACTTAATATATTTCTGAATTTTTTTTAAAGGCGCAAAATATCCGCCATTTTGTTTAACTTGAATGAGACCCCCCCCCCCCCTTTGTATATTTCATTCTCAACATGCCTCTGTACAAAACATTCCCAATGTTTACCATTTTTTCAACTTGTGTGGCACTATATATTTATTATTTAACATCTTTTATTTTTTTTTATAAAACGTGACCAAAACGTCATTTTGTTTATACTGTGACACTGTATAATATTTATTTCCAATACCATTCTTAATTGTACATTCTCAAAATGGCCACCATTTTGTTTACCTTGTGTGAAACTGACTGCACATTTCATACTCAACATTCTTGTTGACAGAACATGCTCTAATGTCCTCCAGTTTGTTTTATTTGTGTGACACTGTACACTTTGCAGTACATGCTCAAAATGGATGATATTTTGTTTAACACTCACTGTATACTTCAACATGCCTAGGTACAGAACATTCCCAATATGTCCACCACTTTGCCTAAAATGTTTGCGGATTTGTATGAAATTGTGTAACATTTGTGTGACTGCATATTTCATACTCAACATTCTTGTGTACAGAACATTCCCATTTTGTTTAACCTGTGTTAATTTATTGTATATTAACTAAAATTTACAGGATGTCACATAGGTTCAGCAATATGGTGACTACTGAGTACCATAGTAGATAGGGTGCTGGTTAAAAAGACATCCCCAAATGTCTGTCAATACGGTTCACTGATTCTAATCTTTCCCTGATTTCAAACAGTTTTTAAACACTCACAAGACAATGGAAAATACAATTTGCTTCAGAAGGAAATGTTTAATAATTTGCTTAAAACAGAGCAGAATCGGAACCAACAAGTTTTTCCAGTAATGTTTATGGGCGCTAATGTAACATTATAACACATAAAGTGGTTGAAAAAGAACTGTTTCTTGCCTTTCTGTTGCTAAGTTGATCAATAAAAAGCACAAATAGCTATTGAGTGTTACAAACCACTGCCTTCTGTCATTTTCACACCATATCAAAATGTATGCGTTTTTGTTTGTTTGTTTTTTCTTTATTTATAACATGGCACATTGGTAAAAGCCATTGTGAATGAGAACTTTTTTACCTTTTAGATAACAATTTAACGTCAAGTCAAGGCAAGTTTATTTGTATAGCACCTTTCACAACAGACATTGTCTCAAAGCAGCGTGACAGAAATCAACAGTTAAGGTGAATGGTGTGCATTTATGCCTGATGAGCAAGCTGTGGTGACTGTGGCAAGGAAAAACTCCCTTAGATGTTATGAGGAAGAAACCTTAAGAGGAACCAGACTCAAAAGGGGAACCCATCTTCACTTGGGTGGGTATGAATTATATATCCAATGGGTTCTTTTCTGTCCTTCATTACGATCAGGCTTTTTCATGATTATGTGAGCAGTATGTAAGCAACATGATGATAATAATAATAATCATCATAATAATAATTATTATTTTTTATAATCATCAACATTGAAATGTGGGCCTAGCATTTGCAGATCACAGTTGGACACTCTTTAGCATCAGACAAGCTACTTGTTAATGAATAATATATATATATATAATAAATAATACATTTTAACACAAAGACTAGAAACCTGTTGAGAATATTAGGCCCAGTTTCAGCTCTTTGTAATAAAAAATAGAAACGACATTCCTGACACAACAGCACAGGATTTAACCAACTTGAAAAACTTGTTTACCTCTTTTTATTACATAATTCCCATGTAAACCGTCTCGTTCACAAGGATCGCTGACCTACTGCGTCCGATGAACCAAACACAATACGTTTTTACACATGGTATTTAGTTGTAGGCATAGAACATTTTTGACACGTACACACATTTTACATGTAGTGTGTAAATTTTTTCATGTTTTTTTTTTCCCTCTCTCGATGAAATAATGTCAGGTGATTGGTAATCATAATTCATTTATTTTTCACATGAATTTGATTTCATTATTCATTAATCTTCTAATAATTGAAAAAACAACACAACTTCATGTTTGTGCCGCAATTAACTTATCATGTGACTATTTCTTTTATTGGCTTTCAAGTTTTCACATGATCAAATATCACCCACATAAATGTGAAAAAATATTTTAATGTTAAAAATACATACTAATAAAACAGACATGGGTTCCTTTACACATATTTTCCCATTAATTTATTCCCAAATCAAAAGCTGTATTAATTGCTGAATGGTGCTTTTTTAATATGCAAAATATAGTGTTTGTAAAATGAATATAGTCTCGTATATTAGACAAGATTTTCGAGATGCCATGCTGCCTCTGAGCAGGTATTGTCCTATTAGTGGATAAATGTTTTTTTTTTTTTTTGTTAGTTTTGTTTGTTGTTTAGTTGTAAAGTACAACTATTAATTACACTGATTGAGGTAAAGTCTTGACTACATATATTTGTAGTAGTCCAGTACTTATCAGCAATAACCTTTGAGCTCAGCTTGTGTGTGATTAAATGTGAACGATACCTCTGATCATTGTTATCAGAGCTAACTGATAATTATGCAAATGTTTAAGCACATCTACATCACTTTATGTTTTCAGAGAACACAGAAGTATGGTCTTGCATAAACGTGTTTAACAAACTTCAGAACAGATCAAATTTGGCTTGTATCTGTGCTATGATGTAGCAAAATTAGGCATCTACATATTACTGGCAATGGCCTAATTTGTTTTTTTGTGTGTCCTGTGACTTTACTATAAACCTATAAGAAACCTCATAATAAAGATCAAACTAATATTTTCATACCAGAACATTTAACTATATCAATGATTAAAACTATACAGTATATACAAATTGAGCTCATTGTCAACTTTTTTGACCAATCAGAAACAAGTACTCAACAGCGCTGTACTATGAACTCTTGCAGCCAATGATAACATAATTCTAAGGACATTTTAAAGCACATAGAATTGAAAAATAACAGCAGAGAAAATTGAGACGATTGAAGGGTTTTTAATTTAAATCAAC